>NC_142399.1:17160867-17163367 GCF_059441095.1 Idiotropiscis lumnitzeri | reverse complement strand
AGAACAAACTCATGTCCGTATTTCCAAGTTGTGGCCCTGTCTCTCCAATCAACCATCCAGCCTCCTCCGCAGCAACCCTGGTACCTGATAAGTAATTTAAGAGGAGGAATACACATCTGCATATTGTAGCAGAGAAGAGTAAATACAACAGTATATTCATCAGAGAAAAACGAAGGGCCGACAAAGTTTGAGCGGACGCACTTGGCAAACCAGAGCCAGGAAAATCAAAGCGCTTGCACATAGCAATGAAATTTAACACCGAAAGTGCACAAAACAAAATAGCAGAAATTCAAACTCGCGAAACAAAAGTCAACCATGAATTACTGGAAAATAAATATACTTACATATACCAGCACCAGGAAAAACGAGAGCAAAAGTACATGAACTTGACATCGAGAAAATGACACTTGACCACGAACAGCAACAAGGTGAATAATCTGTCCGAGCACAACAGAAGTCGGGGTCCTTAAATATCCAACTGATTCACATGAACTGGAGGGAACGACCCTCCATTCCAATTGGAGCTGAAAAAAATGAAGAAAAAAATAAGAGACAACAAACACAGACAGGACAAGAACTGTGACACCACCCATGTGTTCAAATATATGACAACATCGTCGAGGTACACAGCACACCGGGCCAGGCCGGACACAACCACATTCATCAATCTCTGGAAGTTGACTGAAGCATTACGCAGCCTGAAAGTCCAGGCAACAAAACTCAAAAGAGGAATACGCCAATATCCCAAATTTGCGAACATACCGAGCTGAGCCAACGTGAGAAGAGGATACAGGTCTGCCATAGAAATACCATTGACTTTTCTTTTGTCAGAACAGGGTCTCAGTGTTGAGTCAGACTACTTCTCGAAAAGACTTCACAGACATTTTTTGTTTAATCGACTTAGCATCTCTGTCAATGACATGATCAATTCCCAAAAACCACACTACTTTTTTCAAAGCACTACCAGCTCATCACATTTCTCGGAGTCTAAATGACTAACCAAATCAACGAGATGTTGCAAAGTCCGGGATTTTTTTCAAACGCACCCGGACGAGCCCCCACTTGTCTCAAAGCCTGTGCCAAAAATGAGGGGACACAGACAACCACATAAGCTAATTAAGTGATTTAGTGTAAATAGTGAGTAACTTTAAGTGACAGAAACAAACAAAGGAGCGTTACCTCAGGGCAGCGAGCAAGAGAGTGATCCAGGAGCCCACATGGATGGTGAGTGAGACAGGTGGCTCCAATCAAGAGAACCCTTTTCTGCCTGCCTGAGGAACTGCCCCAGCAAGACAGCCGAGGGGCCGTGACAACATAAACAATCTTTGCCATCTCCCTTTCATGACGTCTTGATATGTGATGAATGCTGACACAATTGTGACCGGAATTCTTCCAAAACCACAAAAGCTTGATCGGCAGTCTGTCATTGATTAGTGACGGTCAGCTGAGTGATTTGTGGCAGATAGACGCTCTCTTATGACATAATTTCATGTTGCAGTCTCCTTACTGTTCGATATTAGCAAAATAATAACAAATGGAAATGGGCATTTTCATGAACTTTGACAAATTTGGAAGGAAACCATATTATTCAGTCTATCACTCTTCTGTCAAATCAGCCGGTCCAGTTTGGAAGCAATGCTGATTGTGAATCCAATCCGAGGGTCACACAGAAGAGTTTGCTGTATTTATGGCACTCGTTCCCCACGCTCATTAAACTCAACTCAAGATTCTTCTCTTCGCTTTGAATTGCTCCTTAAACAGCCTCGCACTGCAACCTTTAAAATCCTCCACTTTTCTGTCTTCAGGCAGTCCGCTCTGCCCTTAACACGTGTGCACTCAACTGTAAATGACTGATGCATATTAAAATTTAGCCTTGCGAGACTCCTTCCTTGGTCTGTTTTCAGTTTTTTTTACATGACCATATCGAATGAATTGTTTGTACATTTCAACTCAATCCGTCATTTGCCAAGTCTGCCATGTTCTTTACGTCTTGCTCATTTACTTTAAAAGCAGTCTATGACCTGTGATGTTACAACTAACATTTTTTAACAACTTTCTTTTTCCTAGATGCGGAACACTCGAGGTGTGTCTGTGTGGCCAGTGGGGTTTGTGGGTGCCAGAGCGTATGAGCGCCCAATAGTTTCAGGGGGCAAAGTTGTGGGCTGGTACACCGGCTGGAGACCGGACCGTACTTTTGCCACTGACATGGCAGGTAAGACAAAATATGTTTTATCTTTTTATATTCATGATTGTCTCATAATCACAAAGACAGTATTTTTTTCATTAGCAAAATAATTTTGATGGCACTCTGGCTTGTATTGAGGTTCTAATCATTTCCATGGTGACCCAGGATCACCTACTTTATTTTTTTAAGAATTGGTGAACCGATACAACACACGCTAATAATACATTTCGTAGTAGTGTATAGTGTGTGTGCACACTACAATAAGCAGACTGTTTATTCGCATACTGCAAATTACTTTGACTTTTTTATCTTGAA
>NC_142399.1:16026235-16175847 GCF_059441095.1 Idiotropiscis lumnitzeri | reverse complement strand
CTCTCTCTCTCTCTCTCTCTCTCTCTCTCTCTCTCTCTCTCTCTCTCTCTCTCTCTCTCTCTCTCTCTCACACCATAGAACGCGACAATAAAGGCTTTCTATTCTATTTCTTGGTTGTTTTTGCACCTTATAAACAACGTTCAGTTAAGCGTGTCAAAATAAGCAGTGCAAGTCTTATGTTCACACAGAACTGGATACTGCAAAAGGCTCATTAAATCATATATGGTGCTTTGCTCGGTTTGCCAACAGTTGGAGAACTGGAGCACATAAGGTAATACGTCATTTATGGTGAGTTGATGTCATTTTAGCAGATTGGGAGTATATTTGAAAGAATTTGATGCTATCATTATGCATTAGACCAATGGTCCCCAAACACCGTGCAGGCCGTATGGATGAAAGAAAAAAATTGTTTGAGGATGAAAAATATTTTAATTTGAAATGTAACCGGTTCCATCCATCGATGATGGACTCTTTACTCATGCCGAGATGCTTTCTCGGTTGGATTGCGCTAATATTAAACCTGCAAGCTACCGAAATTAGTAAAAAAAAAAAAATTTTTTTTAAAACAGACCACGTACGAAGCCTGCTATGTACGATAAGCGGCCGTAAAGTGGTAAAATTGACAAAGCACATGGCATATTGTCCCTTACTTGATCTAAAGTACAAAACCCTTTGTTACCCTTGTGCACACAAGAAATGTCTGTGAACGTGATACGATGATCAAAGAGCACTATTTCTTCAACAGAAAAAAATTAATATTTAGTCTTCTGGTTCTTGATCACTTCCATTACTTGACAGCACATGAGTTAGTCGTCAAACATAAAATGCATTTGTCTTATTGACGATAAGTGGCAGTTCAGAAAATGGATGGACGGATGCACAAATGGATGAATGAATGATGGTAAAATATATGCCCAATTTCAATTCAGCGACCTACTGTATCTGCTTTGGTGCTTTTTCAAGACCATTACAATATTGTGTGTTATGATTCTTTTTATATCGAACCTACCAAATGAAAGAATAGACTCTTCTTTTACCAGAAAAAAAAAGTTTGATTCTATCTTTATCATACTCTAGTCATCATTGGTAGAATGCGGGTACGTTTTTATTGAGCTGCTTCGTCCAAAATCCAGAGACGAGGAATATTTCCCACTGAAATGGCACAAAATGCAATTCCTGTGATCCTAGGTTAGCCTAGTAAGAACCAAAAACGAGTGAAAATAAGATAAAATTATGATAAAGAGATAAGTAAAATGCTTATTCAAGGCTTCAATGTGTGCAAAGATGCAACGTAACAAAAATATGGATGTAGCAGAAAGAAAATGCAAGAGGGTTGAATTTCATGTGACAAAAAGAACAAAAATGCTCAAGAATAAAGTGTTATATATATATATATATATATATATATATATATATATATATATATATATATATATATATATATATATATAGGCAGATTTATTTGATTTAAACAACATTTATAAAAAGCCTGATTCCAGTGATGCTATGACACATATCTGAATTGGGCAGCAACAAGAAAAAAAATGTGTCACAAGACCGAAGGAGCATGCAGCCTGACAAAACTATTTGGGCCCTCTAAACATCGACTGCCCCTTACGTCATAGAGAAATACGATCAAAAATTGTATGGCTACAACCACAATAAGTCAACCTCAATAATAAAAGAATAAGAACAGTATATCAATATAAAATGAGCTGTTTGGTTTTATTGTGAGACTCATCTCCCACACACAAACAGTAATCTGCCTCTTCGTGTTCGGCACTGGCGCCTTAATTTATAAAGATAAGTTAAAAATGAGTACACACTTATGGTTAACTCTGAATGTACAGATGTTAACCTCTTACTACACTTGTACGTCTTAAATTCAGCAACAATACCTTAGCACTTTTCAATACATTACAGTTTCGTCACAAGCCTCTTACAAAATGAGATCACGCAAAATTTGCAGAGAAGTAACAGTCGGGTTGGCATTTAATATTATTACATTTAATAATTATATGCATGGCGACGTCCGCACCAGTGCCTGGTGTGACATAAAAATCACTTTCAACACAATGGGGTGCGATGTGAGTCTCGGGTGTTGAACTTGACACCCCAGTTCTCAGCTATTGCATGATGCTACCTATGCCAGACAAATTCATCAACTTATATTTCTCCATCCATCCATTATCTGCTCCTCTTCTCCTCACAAAGGTCATGGGGGTGCTCGTGCCCACCCCAGCAGTCTTCGGGCAGTAGGCGGGGTACACCCTGAACTGGTTGCCAACCAATCGCTGATATTTCACATTCTTTGTCAATGCTCAGGTGTGCAAAAAAGGCTAATCACTGGCTTGAAAAATTTTTTTTAGAGTGACACTGTTGTGACACTTCTTTGCAACGTTTGATAACTGTTAGGAATGTAAAAATATTTCTTTGGCATATTGCTTTATAGTTAATGAAGGTGACTAGCAAAAAATATGCTTAAGTGGGTTATTCCTTCTTGCAGCCATGGAAGCAATATGACCATATCCCTGTGGTGAAATGACCTAATTTACTCAAGTTGTCCCTTTAACTCCCTTGAACATTGAAGCTTCATACTTTATCATCAAGATTCAGCAGTGGACTTCAGAGAGGCTTATTTCCTCACTGACAAGCCATCATGAATTAACATTACTTCCGCGCGTGACACTAATCTTGCCTTAATTATGCAATTAACTCTCTGTCTTCCAAGAGTTCCTGTCTCAAAGGGTTCATTCAAGCATGGGCATATTTTCAGTGACTGGATAGTGGATGCTATGCTTCAGTTTTCATTATATATACACAAAGAGATGAACAGAACGTTGTTATTATGAGACAAATCGATCTGTTAGCAGTTTGTTATCCTTCAAAACAAACTTGGTCAACTCTGTGCAGGGAGCAACAACCTCTCAAGCTAATGCTACTTACCTGCTGATCGATGACAGTCGATGTCAATGAAATATTCACAAATGGGCACAATTACAAAAAACTCCGAAAGGAGTGTTCTAAGCACTTTACAAGTGATCACTTACCATCTTCCTTTTCGTCAAAAACGGGTCTCTTTGAGGAACTATTGGCTCCCATCCTCTTCTTCCACTTTCCCCAGTGAAACATTGATGCTCAGATAGCATTCCTCGCCTCTTGAAGAGAAACTACACCTCAGAGTGGGAGACTCTAAACGCTAAACGGGAACCATTTGGCACACATTTCGCGCAAACGGAATCCGTTGTTTATTTTTTATTTATTTTTTTTTGTATACCGCTCGCGTTACTATTATTTGGTCTGGCGGAAGATGTAGGGGCAGAGCGAGTTGAAGTCCTTTTGTTGTCTAAAGAGAAGGGAGCAACGGCGATGCCATGAAAACATGTTCAAGCAAGTTCCATCGAAACGGTAGGCTTGTCTAGCGGTGTCGGTTGCGTTCGATTGTCTTCCGTAGTCTGAGAGGAAACCACTCGGACTTTACTCGAGCCTCTCGGGCTCCGAGTGAGAGCTGAGTTAAGCTAAACGTCGTTACCTCGCCGGAAGTAATGCAATTCAGTTTAAGACTAATGTTTTACTTCATCCAATGACAACATTTGATGGACTATATCCGATTATTTATGAACATGGGGATTTAACACTACACAAGACCATACAGATGGTCGTTTTAGTTCATATTTATTACCTTTGAAAAGTTAAAATAGTAATCCACTTATATCACACAAATTGTAATACGGTCACAATTTTTGAGTAATATATTTGAAAATGCATGTTTTCTAGTCCAAACCATGCTTTGTTACAGGACAGGTCGTGTGGCGTAGTTACAGAATAACGGGTCCAATAATGTTTTATGTCGAAAGTTAAAACCGGAAGTTAGAGTTGTTCAAGCGGCTTGACAGATGCTTAGTGACTGGAGTCGACGTAGATAGAGCGACTGTCACGACTGTCACATGGAAGAACCCAGTGGTTCTCTTTGTACTAGTACCACCTCAAAAACTGCATAACTTTCCAAATACCCAATATGAATAATGACCAAAGAAATGAGACAATAAGAAAAATAACATCCCTATACACATATTAACCTGATTTAATATTTTTGTAATTTGTAAGACACTAATATTATGGACAATTTGAATATTAAAGCTCCACTCCGCACGATTTTGCGCCAAAATGTCTTTACAATATCCTTTTCATTTGACTATTTATGACTCAGACACCTCATAAATAGCAGATAAACACTTAAGCTGTTCACAATGGGCATTCTTGAACACTGGCGGAGCTCGGGGGTCCACGTGGCACTGCCCTCATGAAATATGCTTGGACCCCAGGTGCCAGGACAGATAATTGACTTTTGAGTATTTTACAATTTTTTTTTCAACGTCCCCCCCATTGAGGACATATAGTGAATGCTGATCTGCGTTTTCTGAAGATTTGTGTGTAGCATTTGCAATGCATGTTCTACACTTTTTTCTCTAAGTACTAATGACATTCACATTAGGTTCATTGAAGATTCTAAATTCACCAAACGTTTGAATGTGAGTGTGAATAGTTCATCTTTATGTTCCCAGAGCGTACCCCACCTATTGTTTAATGTCATCTGAATAAACTCTAATTTGCCCTAATGAGTACAAACAGAATAGGCAATGGGTGGATGGCCGGATGAAGGGATGGACAGAAATGTATGTGAGACAATTTTTTATTTATTCCTGACCGTGATTAAATATTGTCACAATATACTACAATAAGGAAAGCAGGCCTGTACAGTGTAAAAAATGTAAAATTTCCTCTTAGGAGGAGTTGAACTGGGCTGGCAAAGCACAAAACTAACACAACACTTGCTGAGGATGCTGAGCACATGGGCTGTTGTTGATGACAGACAATATGCCGGAGCAGGACTCAACTGGAACATGTTGCAGCATGAATTCTGAAAAGTAGCCAACTAAAAGTCAGTAATAATATCCGGTGCACAGCGCAAACTGTTTACAACAAGCTGTGTCACACCTAATTGATTCCTGCAAGGTATTTTTAGCTTTCAGTGACTGATACATACCCTCCCAAATTTCATGTTTAACCTCTCCCTAATTTTCTGTGATCGAACCTCAGAAATAACAATCACTCCCAGCTGAAATTGTGCTTTAGCATTTCACAATTTTTTTTCTATTTGAAAATTGGCAAATAATGGCGATTTTGGCATTCAAAATCTAATTTGTTTTGAGGGCCGCACAGATGGAAAAGAAAAAAAATCAACTTGCAGTGGACGCATGTCAAGATGCTTTATGTCGAGGTCACATCATGCTCATATTAAACACATAAGCTAGCGAAATGATTAACGCGTACAAAGCCGGCTTGTCACATAGAGCAGAGTTGTATGAAACTGGTCCGCGGCAGAAACAAAAATGGTAAACACATCGGCCTCACAATTCTGAAGCTGGGAATTCAAACCTGGCCTCAGGTCTTCCTGTGTGGTATTTACATGTTTCTCTCATGTTTGCATGTTTTTTTTCTTCCAGGTGCTCTGGCTTGCTGCCACTTTCCAAAAGCATGCATATTAAATTCATTGGAAGCTCTATGTGTGAATGTGAGTATCAATGCTAATTTGTCTGCAGGTCCCATGCGTTTATCTGGCACTCAGTCCAGGGTGTATCCTGGGATAGGCTCCAACTCACCAGCGACCCTTGTGAGGATAAGCGGTTCAGAAAATGAATGGATAAAAAATATTTTCCCAATGCTGTGGGCTTTGCATTGGGTGGCGCTCCAATACATTTGTCAAGCACTAAGGCAACATCAACATGTTGAACACAACAATAATATTTTTTCTTGGTAAAAAGATGAAGAAAATATTACTCTTGTTAGCTTTTTCATCCAGATTTTGTCACCACAATATTGCCACCACTCCATGAGAATTCATGGAAATTTGGTTGTAGTGCAGGCGTGCGCAAACTACGGCCCAGGGGTCACATCCGGCCCATTTAACGTTTTAATCCGGCCCGCTGAACTTGAAAAAAAAAAATTACTAAACCTTGATAATGTTTTATTTTCTAAATACTGTGGTTTTTCAAAGATATATGTAATGTTGAAATGATTTTGTTCACTTTTATTTAAAATTAAATGTATTTTTTTTTCTCCGATGAGGTGAGTTTATCAAAACACTCCATCCATCTGCTCCTGGTCCAGCCCCTCTGTCAAATTTTAGAACCCATTGTCGCCCGCCAATCAAAAAGTTTGCCCACCCCTGTTGTAGAGAGTTTGTGCAAATTCACAAACAACAAACAAAACAAGCTGTCATATAATTATACCTCTCCCCCTTATTTTTTTGCACGTTGTCAAATCAATAAGGCTCTAATCTATTTGTCTCAACGATTATACGCAGGTAGCTAATTAATCATAGACATGTTAAAGGTGGTGTTTTCTTCATTTAGAGCTCTGCAAATTTTATTAGTAGAAGGAAATCAGATTTCAGAGTTTCCATCACAACTGCACGAATCTCTTGTGGCCTGATAAATGTTTCTGCTGTCTTATTTCATTAATAATCTTTGTCAATGCAGATTTGTGTTGTGCAGCGTTGTATTATATTCACTAACAACTCTATTTTATTAGAAGTCATAAAAACACTAAATTAAAACAATATGTAATGCACTTTTCATTTTATTTAGTGCCAGTAAATCACTCCTTCTACTGTACTCGTATAGGGTTGGGAAATACATACAATATAGTATAAATATGATAAATAAAGCCAAAAAAAACTCATGAGTTGAATTGATAGACTACAGAGCTGCTTAAAAATGTGTGGATTTAATTGCAGATACACTTGAAAGGCCATTTTGAAGACAGACCTTTCAAGAGATGCTAGGTTGTCCAACACTCAGTAGTGTGCAAGTGTATTTCTGTATATTATTTCTCCAGCTGTAGTGTCATAAATGATGGCAATATGAGGGGGATTTATTCAAGTCGGACTAAGTGGGACTTCACTGAAGGCGTACGTGTGAAATGCACGGCCCGCCACTGCTATGATGTTACTTGATAAGCATTTTTTATTGTTTTTTTTTTTTTTATTAAAATATTCTCTTCACAATAAAAAAAAGTTGTTTTTTTGTTTGTTTGTTTTAATAACCACTGCATTCAGACCTGCATCTGCAGGATACTGTTGTCATCAATGTGGTTTTGTTTAATAAAATACAGACGTTGATTATCACCAAAATGCATTTGATGCAAATGAAATGTGGTCAGTCTCAATGCTCCGAACTAGACTAAGTGCCCCACCATTTTCCCTTCACCTGACATTGTGCATGAAGGGCTCCAGTGTATCCTCCATTACCTGAGGTGTGCTATGCTAAGCGGCAATGAGTGTGACCCCTCCAGATGAATCAAAGGCACCTTAACTTTGAGCAAAGATTGGTTCACCATGCACGTGCATCCTTGCCATCTGCTCCCTCTTCACGAGACACTGGCAGTCCACTAAAATAGCTCCCCGGCCTGCTTCTCCGGTGTCACCTCTGTTCCCTTGGAAACGTCATGTGCCACACAGTTGAATCCTTCTTGCTCCAACCCTGGAATATTTTTAGCCAGATGAAAAAAGATCGATAACCTGCGGGTTGAAAACGGAAGTACTCTTGCCAAAGAGCTGTCTGTGGCTAATCACTGTGCGAAGACTAAGACAGCCCTCCACAGGAGAGGTTGCTGCTGCACAATGAGCAGAGTCATTCTACTCATCTCACTACCGACAAGGTTATTAGAAAAGACACGCCTGAAGACTCAAGGGAGAAGGCTGTTGGCTTGTGATAATTGGCTTAGACTTTAACTTGAAGATTTTAATTTATGCGTACACTGAAATTATATGATGCATTGTCATTGCAGTTTTTATACATAAAGCAACCATTGAAACCTTTCTAACTGTAATATCTAACACGAATTGCCATCATCAACAACAATAATAACGTTTTTTTGCAATTGTGCATACCATACCTTTTTTTCCCCAACAGTTTGTGTGACAATAAACATTTTTAATCTTTCTTTGCATAATGCATGTGTTAAGAAAGTCTATGAATAATTCTGGAAAAGGAACTTTTTACTAAAATGTAAAACAAATTATGAAAATAGCGTAGTCTTTGTTGTTGACAGTTAACTAATTTTGTTTACATCATAAAATGAGTTAATGTGCTAAAAGTCACGAGGATGAGAAGCTTCAGCTGTAAAGAGTTGGTGGCTGGTGGGCTGCATTGGTGGGCACCAGTGTGGAGGGGCAAAGTGCATCAGTGGATGAGGACAGTCTGCACATTTCATGGAATTCAAATATAAGTTGTCTGATCTGAAAAAGTAATTCCTGTCCTCTTTATTACTGGGTTAACAGGCCCCAAATTTGTATCCACTTACTGATAATCTATTTTTATGAAAAAATAGAAGAAAATAAAACTTATGGAACTGAAACTGTTTGTTTTCACATATACGTTGCCAAATTCAAGACTTATGAGTTTCTTACAAAGCCGCGTCAGTAGTTTAAAGTATACCGACATTTTAACTTAATTTCAGAGAGAAATTAAAGTAATTCATGGTTGTTCGAGAATCGGCACCAGAAAAGAACAAAAGAAAAGAGATACATCACAATGAAAGCACTGGATGCCAAACGAGCTACTCTCAAGGCAAGGAAGAAGTATTTACTGCATATATCTTTAAAGTTCGCTTTTAGTCCTGCTGTGACAATTTTCCATTCTAGTAACACATCATTATTGTGTCCTCCTAATACAAAGAATGTTGACCATTCACGAGGTCACATTCACATTCTTGAAGGAAAAAATGTTTTCTCTTCTCATCTAATCTTGTTGCACACTGAGTACAATGACAATAAAGGGCATTCTGATGATACACAAACAACAAAGTGCTTTATCAGGCTCACCCACAGAAGCGAGGGAATTGAAAACAAAAGAGTGTGAAGAAAAGCCAGTTTGAGCACCTTCCATCCATGCGTTCTTTGACCTGACATCTTATCATCCGTATTAAAAAAAAGTGCGATTGACAATCTCACCACAAGAGGGCACGCGAGACCAACTTGTGCCTGATTAGGCCAAAACAGTCACCTTACACGTCACGAGAGAAATGCAACGGTACTGCTAAAAATAGAGATATCAGCGTCCTAACTTCACAATTATATTCTGACATGTTTGATGCTGTCATTAAGTCAACTGCCTTAAAAATTTATTGGAGACACCCGTGACAATTAAAACACTTCAATAGCAATCTGCATACTTAAAGTGATACATATATTTAGCACCTCGGTGATTATGGTTATTTTACTTGTTGTGATTTTGTTATTTAATTATATATGTCAAATGTATGGCCCGCTACTGTATTTAATATATTTATAGCTTTATTCTGGGGAGGCATGGCTTAGTGGTCTAGTGGTCGTTTCCCAACCTAGAGGTTGTGAGTTCGATCACCGGCCATTGTGATCAAATCGAACTATCCTTGACAAAGATACTGAACCCCCAGTTCATCCTGATCGTATCTCATCAGTAGGTAGATGAAGTAATAGTGTGAAGTCCTTTGAGTACTAAAGGTAAAAAAACGCTATACAAGTGACAATGTGACAGTTACTATGATGTTAGAGTAAATTAGTGATTGAACACATGGCACGCAACGACCATTGCCTTGTTGAACTGGAACATAATGAGGCACCCAGTACACTTTTTCAACGCTCTTTTTGTTTGTATTTTTGTTTATTTTCTTTATTATTTATTTTATTTTATTATTCATATTTGCACTGGAGAGAGCAAGCTCTCTCTGATCTCGCTGTACACTGAGTATCATTATAATAAAGGAATTCAGATTCTGAAAACAGGGTACTCTGATTTATGTGCAGAGTCATCGTAAACGGAAGACTCCCTAAATTGTGAATCGCTCATGCAGTCAAATGAGGCACCGGGAACAAAAATATTAGAAACAATTCTACAGTATGTATGATACAGCTCCTAATAAACTACATCACTGTAAATATGTTTATAAAAGTTTGATGTTTGTATTCTTGCATGCATACACATATCTGTGGATGACATCAGTTCACCTCTGAGGAAAACGTGACTTTTCCATCACATGCCATGAGGCCCAGTTATCTTGGTCAACAAAATTAAAATATAAATTACACACAGAATAATCTGTGTCCTTTCGCAGCAATGCACAAGCAACAAGGAGAATCAAACAAAAGACACATTTGTTGATTACTAAATACAATACAATGCGATACAAGTCTGTTTGAGTGGCCAAAAACCAAAAAAAAATAGGGCACGTAAATGGACCGATTTCATTCTGGCAAAGAAAGGGAATTTCAAGCTAGTGTTGACGAGTGTTTTATGCCACAAGCACTTCGAAGATCTCTGCTTTCTCATCGGTTTTGCTTTAAGCAAAAAAGGGTTCGCAAAAAGGTAGATGTGATTAAAATCCATTTTGAAAAATGTCTGCTGCGTTGTGACAGCTTGATTGTGAGTGACGGCAGTGATGTATGTATGCGGAGAAGAACGGTGAGAATGGAGGAAAAAGGTCGAGGGCGAGTGACGACTGTGTGTGTGAACAAGGAGCCAAGGAGAACTATCGGGTGGGTGTTGAGTAGAGAGTTGAACAGCAAGTGTGTGTATATATACCTTAAATACCGAACCAATGACAAAGTAGGAAACCAACCCACTGTGTGCTCTCAATACGAGCAAAATAACCTCACCGTGCGTTGTTTACAGAATGACAGAGCATCAGATTTAAAACAATAACGCAAATCAAATAACCCCTGCCTATATATCTTTTGATTCTTCTAGTGTCGATGAGTCAAGTCTCCACTCCGTGTCCAGTGTTCTGACAAAATGTTCCACACATGCGAATTGTCCTACCGGAGGCTGATTTAACAATATTTTCAGTCTCCTGAGCATATGGCTTGTACACGTATGGTCCAACGAACATAATTCCAAAAAGCTCCTTTTCCTCCAACTTCAAATACCCGGATCCCCTCGGATACGTTTGAGATTTCACTTTGTGAGTCAATTTCAGACTGGCTTAATACGGTTTCTTATGTTGAGGTCTGCCATAGTTGCCTTGGAATGACGTCAGACTTCGGGGTTTGTCGCTTGGCATAATCTCACTTCAGGAAAACGATTATTTTGTCAAATATACCGAATGAAAAATATTTCTTCATGCTTTATTATTTGTATTCGGTGTACTTTACTTGTGACGCAAAAATATTCGATTTAGCACTTTCCAAAATAGTTGCCGATAGTGTGGTGCTACATCTGCCTGAGTTGCATGCGATCAGCGTTAGTTTGGTTCCCACTCGGTGACGATGTCTATGTCTGCCCTGTGACTGGCTGGCGACCTGTTCAAGGTGTGGTTCGCCTTTCGCCCGTAGTCAGCTGAGATAGGCTCCAGCACCCTCCCGCAACCCTGTACAGGATAAGTGGTGTGGATAAGGACGTGACATGACATTTTCCAAACTTACTTCCCTCTAGGTCTTTAACAGGCCTTTGGGCTTTTAGTGACTGCAGGAAACTAGAGACACCTAGTGGGCTTTTTAAGGCCCGCAGTATCAATTCTGCTCTCTTCTTTGTTCCACTTAGCATTTGCATTAACATGTTAAATCATCCCATTTTCATTGATAGACAAGATGTTACCTGTGGTCGAATAAGTCACATGTATGAAATCTTCAGAATATACAAAAGAAAAGGCAATGACACTCGGTATACACAAGCAGTTGTTGCCTGACTGGCATCCATTTTACATTTAAGAAAAAAAATAAATAAATAAAATCACGGCTCACACCACCAAACAAAAATGCTATATAAAGGATGAATACCGAAATAAGGATGATCTTGTCTCACTCCACCAACAAATTGATGTGTTCGTATAATTGAACACAAAGATGATACTCAAAGGAAGTCATGACTTATTCTGCTGCTTGGCAACAGGTTAGTTGTACAAGAGAAGTCGGACGAACATTTGTCGCTGGCATAGCGATATGAACAGGTGGCTAATAGTTCTAATCAATATATAATCAGATATGGACAAATAACATGGGATTCAATATTTTCCCACCCTTGATGATCTCTCATGGCACATTTGGGTGCCGCGTCATCCAGGCTATGAATCAGAATCACTGACAAAATAATTATTGTATAATGGCCCTTTGACTTTTTTTCGGCCTTCCAAATCTGCTAAGTCAGTTCTAAGATGGAAGCTTGGCTTTGCAGCCATGCAAAGCCCCCCTGAAAAAATATGCAGAGAAGATACACAGACCTGAGGGGCACAGCTGCTGTGCACATTGCAGCAGTAGCACATGAAGATGTGGAGGCAGTCTGACCTACTTCATTACCACATGCGAGCACTCATTTTGATGACATTTAATTATCAAAAATGATTTTTGTTGACTTTCTTAATTGCGATGACAACGAGAATGTTGAAAATGATTTTGCGATCAACACGGGAGACAAACTGAAAATCGAACACGATGAATCCAATTTCTAGTCAAAGTGAAGACTCCAAATCTGTTTGAGTGTTAATGTTCATGAACTCATTTAGTCAAACCTACTTGAAGTGTGAAGATTTAATATCTACAGTGAGTCTGTAAGTACAAAAATAAATATGACATTAGATTATCATTATATGACAAGATTTATATAACATGGTGTGCTATTTATAATACTAAACCACTAACACACTGTAAATTTAAATAAACTGAGTATACATCTGGCTTTGAGTCAGCCTTAGATGACTTCACAATACATTTATTTTCTTTCATCAAATGTTGCAAAACAGATTCAATAGTAGATTTTAGTGCAAATGTCCAACAGGGATGGCAAAATATAGCTATTGTCGTTGTTGTTTTTTGTCCTGTGTATGTTAGCTGTAATACATCATATTCAAATGAATGTGCATACATTCAGGCTGAAATATCGTGTAAAGTTCGGTGTTCTTAAATCGGACAAACCCGAAGACATTTCCGAGGCAAAAGGTTGCCAATAATGACTGTGAGCAAGTCAAAGTGAGGCAGAGAAAGGGAAGGCCTTGTCTTGAGAGCTTTTCGCTTCTCTTGCTTGCACAGCCAGTGTGATGTCAGCGGTGGCAGTATTGGTGTAATTGACTCGGTAGGGGTGATGGCGTCATTTTATGCCCTGCTGTAGCCTCCTGCTTCAATAGCGAAGGGGAGACGGAGCTTTAGCCGACGCGACCGTGGCTCCCTTGGCCCGGATCGAGCACCGCCGAGCCGGACACCTCACCACGGGAAACATGGAGGCTGCGGCCGAGGAGCTGCTGGCCGGCTCTCGGCTACCTGTCACTATCGATCAAATAGTTAACGATACGCTATTGGTGACGCTGACCTATCGAGAAAGGAGCTATACTGGGATATTACTTGACTGCAACAAAAAGTGAGTGACATTTTTTATGTTCACTTTGATCATTTGGGACTAAAATTAATTTGACTTAGCTCGCGGCTAATGGACCGTGGATGCTAACGACTATCGCAGGCTAGTTAGCCGCCTGGGCCTCAATAGGAAAAGCATATGGGTTATTGTAGCTGACAGTGTAGCTATCGTGCTAGCATTCGAGCTAATATCTCTATTTTCGTAATAGTTAAAAATAATATAGTCAAGTGCGTCATTTCACCACCGCTGTGTCATGGATGGCAAGAAAGTTGCCCCATTTATTGAGATTGTAATTGGCTGTATATGAACAATAGCTAATGTCAGTAGGTTCATCTATAGCTTATTGTTAGCACTAATCATACAGATCAGCTCCTACGTATTCAGTAAAAACAAGAAATTGTTCGTACGGCATTCAGTAAATATGTTAAGTTTCAAAACATCGTTATAATCTATGTTGACTGATTTTCCTGAGTGATGCCCCTATGACATAAATTGAGGAATGATAGGTAGGTTGATTTAAAAAGACATCTTTTTGTTCCATCCTCAGATTGAATAGTATTATATTCTAATGGGATCATGCAGTGTTTACAATATTTAACTTGAATTTCCAAGTAACGTGTAGAGTTATGTTTGCTAGGATTTATTTTTGACAGCTAAAAGGCAGCCCTTTTGAGATGTGAAGGCCATAAAGGCATACATTGTTGGCAAGTACCAATGTGTTATAATGTGTCTGCTCCTCTCAGTGTGTGTCACATGTAAGCATTTTGTAAGCATTGTGCACCTTTCAAAAGCTACTCCTGTTTTACTATTAATAGATGAGCAGACTCCGATTGGGACAGAGTTACTCCCAAGCATGTTTTGATTGCTTTTCATATGACCCTTTACTCATTAAAATAGGCCTCAATTTAAGGTCACACAATGTTGACTTTGTCATATGAACATACCCTGTTGTTAATTCCCCACTACATAGAATATTTGTGTTCTTCGTCTAGAAGACCTTTTATTTAACACTGCATATAGGATGAAATGTCATCATATTGAGCTATATACACGGTGTCCTTTTGGTACGTGTGACCCGCCTCGCCAGTTCCCTGTCACAGGCAGCAGCACTTTGTGTTCTGTGAATTTGCTGTAAAGGTGAGTATTGTTGTCCCTCAGTGTCACATCAATTGGGGGGGGGGGGCATCTAGAGACTTTTCAGTGGTGACTGTCTTTTTTCTCCAGGGGATGGCCAGCTCACTAATTGTGTACTAATGAATAATCTCACCACATACATTACCCCAAAGTAGCAAGGAATGTGTAAATAAATAGGAAAACAAATCTCCTGACTCCTCATCAAGAGTACACCTCAGAATCCCAAGTGATCCATGGGTTTATTTTTTTGCAGGTTTGGGGATTAGGAAAGTGGGGGTCCTGGGTGTCTCTTAGTGTTTTTGTCTTCTAATGAAAGCAACACAAACAATAACTCTGCAGGACAGCCATCACAAACTGTCTGTTTGGTCATTTTTAGGCAAGTATGCCTTAAAATAAACACAAAAGAATGACATTACGTCTTTTATTTGGTGCAAAATAGCTTGACATTACATGTTTGTCGCCACCCCCCCACAAATTGAGACTTTTCAACATACAGGTGGAAAGAAGGGTTGCACAGTTTGTCGAGTCAAACTAAAACAAATAGTCAAATAGATTTCCCCACCCAAAAGGCTGGTTTAATACCCTTTGGTCTACACTTTCTACGCAGAAGTATAAAGGACATGCTAGAAAAGAGTCAAATCATAAGATGTAAATTATGAACATATTTAGGAACTTCAAAAAGCACACTATTACAACAGAATAAAAAGTCATCCTGAGCAAATACATTCCACTTTTTATCACGTGGATGCCATAATTATATCACAGAATTAAATGCAAAAGTGAAGAAATCCGCCATGTTAATTGTGTGATAACATAATTACAGTGAATATATGTGCAAAAAAACAGCTATTGGCCTGGATGGCAGAAACTGAGTGTGCCGCCTTCTGCGGCCTGACAACTTATTGTCACGCCACTATGCAAAAAGGTTCTTTCCGAGTTGTCTGGAACTCTGAAATGCCATAACTGTAAATATGTGTAAAAAAACAAAACACTTTTAGGGCGCAACTATTAAAACGGGGAAACTCAAAACAGTGAGTATGGCTGGTTCCTGCATGCTTGTGCCGCCGATGACATAATTTCAGACTGCTACACAAAGTAGCTTATTGGATGCCTTTTGTATCATTGAAATGCTCAAACTGCACCATCATAAACGGAGGAGCCTGTTTATTTATGATGGTGATGAGCCGCCGAAAACATGAACTATTTCTTTGTTTTTGAATTTTTGCGGCAGCGTTACTTTATGACAATAATTTTACAACTTCCTTATTGTAAAACCATGGCTTCAGCTCTTATTTTCTTCCATGAATGTAAAACTCAAAAAGGAACAATGTGTTTGGAATGTTTGAATTAACTTGACTCATAAATATCACAAGAATCTGATTTTATCTTTTTTTTCCTCCCCCCTTCATCATTTCAGGACCGGGCTCTTTTGTTTGCCAGATTTTGCAACAAAACCAGTCGACTTCTCTGTATCTAAAACAACTTGTGAAATACCAGAGGTTCTGGGTGAGGAGCAAAATTCCACATTTCCCAGCCAGGCATCACAAAGACCAAAGGATGAAAATACTCTGCCTGAAAGCAGTATAGCTACTGCTCCTCCACTTTGCCCAGTTCCCACACCAGTGCCAGCTGGGCAAACGCCATACCCTCCTTATTTTGATGGAGCCCCCTTCCCCCAGCCTCTATGGGTACGCCACAGCTACAACCAATGGGTACCACAGCCCCCTCCCCGACCCATAAAGAGGAAGAAGCGGCGGACGCGAGAGCCTGGCCGCATGACGATGAGTACCATACGTCTGCGGCCAAGGCAGGTACTTTGTGAGAAGTGCAAAAACACTTTGAATAGTGATGAGGACAGCAAAGATAGCTTGAACAATGCAAAGAACTCCAGAAAAGAAAATACACTACACAGTGACGATGATGGCGATGACAAAGATACACCTAATAAGCTCTCAAAGAAAAGTGGTGATGTCGCAGCCAAGGACAATAAGAGACGGGAAAATGGCACCAGCATTGACAGCAAACGTCTCAGGAAGGATAAAAGGAATGAAGCTGAAGGGGAGAAGTTCCCTGGAGGCGACGTTATTCCCCACAGTCCAGTCATAAAGATTTCGTACAGCACTCCGCAGGGCAAGGGAGAGGTCATGAAGATTCCTTCGAGAGTCCACGGTTCAGTAAAACCATTCTGTCCCAAGCAGCTGGCGCATAATGGCTTGGGAGAGAACGGCAAGATACCCTCGAATCCTACCAAGGAGCAAAGACACATTTTAGACGCTCGACGGTCTGGTCTCACTGTATCCATTCCCAAACTCAAACTGACAAGGCCGTTCACTACCGTGTGTCAGGATTTACCATCTCCAAATATCCGCTTAAGACACCCACAGAGGGAACATGACGAGAGCATGGTCGAGTATGAGGCTGAAATAGTGGGTGATGCCAGAAGACGAAGTCCGAGGGCACCGGGACCGTGCCTCACCCACTCTGAGGACTCGGTAGAAGGCAAGAACTCTCTGGAGTTGTGGTCAGGGAGTTCTGGAGAGGAAGCAGAGCGTGGCCACAGCGACCTAACACTTCTCATCAATTTCCGTAAAAGAAAAGCAGATTCCTCCAGCTTGTCAGTTTGCAGCAGCGACAGCCTGGACGAGTCCAAATCCTTCAGCTCCGATGGCACGTCGCCAGAGCTCTGCGATTTGGCACCCGGCGAAGACCTCTCCGTAACCTCATCTTCATTACCTTCACGGGACGATTGCAAGACAGTGCCCCCACTCACTGTGCGCCTACACACTCGCAGTATGACAAAATGTGTGACGGAAGAAGGTCACGCTGTGGCGGTGGGAGACATTGTGTGGGGAAAAATCCACGGCTTCCCCTGGTGGCCAGCACGCGTCCTCAGCATCAGCGGCACCCGCAAGGAGGAGACTGCCACGTGCGAGGCCCAGTGGCCCCAGGCGAAGGTGGCATGGTTCGGTTCCCCTACTACATCGCAGCTCTCTGTTGCCAAACTTTCACCGTTCAGAGAGCTCTTCAGGTCCCGTTTCAACCGCAAAAAGAAAGGGATGTACCGGAGAGCCATCTTGGAAGCCGCCAAAGCTGTTGGACACATGAGCCCAGAGATTACGTCGCTACTTTCTCACTGCGACACATAGGTTAGTTGACACGCTGACAACGAGCTGATGTTTTCTGTGGGAACTCATGCTAGTTTTGTTCAGTAGTTTTAAAGAGATTTACGACTATGTCAGTCATTGGAATCCATGTGGCATAATGTAAGTGCGTCACGCTGAACAAAACACATTTAAATTCATTCAGATGAACTCTATCAGAGCATAATTTCAAAAGCAAATTACTGGTTTGTGCCAGTGCCACCTATGGAGTATTATGCAAATGTCAAATCAATTTGATAAAATTTGTAACTCTTGTCTAAAAGTGTTCAGTTATACATACAAAGCAGGGTTGTTCCGATGACATTTTTTGCACGCCAGTTGGAGTTATTGGATTTTGTGGATTTTTGATTATTTTGAGAAAAATGAATGCATCCAAATAGCACACTTGTGGTGCAGGACAAAATAACAGTGCAAATGAATTACATTTAATAAATTAGGGCTGTCAAAATTAAGGCGTTAACTGGAGATTACTTTTTCAAAATATTTATATGATCACATATTTTAGCTCAGTTTTATTTACTTCCAAAATAATTGGCATATCTTGCAAAGCCAATTTCTAACACTGTACCATGTTAGCTGTACATTTTAAGCACATCATCTCAGAACAAAAAAATACTTCTCAAGTTACCACTGAGACGTGCAAATCTCCACTGCTGGAATGTGGTGATTGTGGGCAGAACGAAATATTTAAATTTTGTTGTTGTTTAGATTGTATTCAAGGATCAAAGAAAGCTATTAGAACAGTCTTTGTTTGAAAATACGCTTACTATTTGGTGATTTTGACATTACCTACAAGATATTATTGAAGTTAATGCCTGTTACAGGCTTTACAGAAAATATTAGTTGAATAATCACAATTAATTACAGATTCTTTGTGATTAATTAGTTAAAAAATATAATCGTTTGACAGCACTAATTCAAATATCTTGTCTCAAATAAGTAAATAAACTAAATCTGGAATAAAATCTGAAATTACACTGAATGCTGTTACGAAATAGATTGTAAATGGTCAATCAGTTTCACACCGAGCAACATTGTAGAACTAAAACCGAAGTGCCAAACTCCACTTCAGACCGTTAGCAATAGCAGAACAAACAAAAAAAAAAATCACATCAGGATATTGCAGAAAATAGACCAACTAGTCGAGTATTGAAACGATTCACAGACCGTAGAAGTCAAGTAGCAAAATAATCGTTTGTGGCAGCCTTAGGCTGGATCTTATTCCAGCTCACGGTGAGCGAGAGGCTGGCCACACCTGTCAGTCAGTTGCAAGGCATGAATATCAGAACTTGTTTTCTGAAAATTACACTGATCCACAGCAAATTTTTATCTTGGATGGCTTTTTGTGTCCCAAAACATATTTTTGACGCTGATTTCCAAAATGTCTTTATTCTTTTTCTAGTGCATCCGAGTTTTGACTAGAAAAGTTTGTGCAATACTGATTTTACCATATGTTATCATTTATAGCGATGATGTTGCAGAAAGTCCACCTGTTGCTGAACCTAACCGTTCATAAATATTACTAGGAAATATATTAGCATATCTTATATTGCCGTTGTTGTTGTTCTTATGAAAACCGGATGTGCTTAGAAAATATGAGGGATGGTTTGGAATCAGCACAATTAATCTAGAAAAGTTTACTTCCATCTCTGATTTTTAGAAAATTGTTGATCCGTTAATGAAATTGAATTAATGTGCTCCACAGTCAAACTCTCATCATAAAAACAAACTGCTGGCATGTTTTCTGGAAAATCAATTATTACCACATAAAAACAAAAAACATTTCTAATGAATAATGAAGGAGAAACAATATGCACTTTTAATCAGATTTTTTTCGTTTGTTTGTTTAGTTTTTTTAGTTTGAGTTTAAAATTTAAAAATGAGACTTGAAGGTAAAACATTGAAATAATCATAAAAACCACTCTACTATCTACTATCTATCCAGTTGTCTGCTAGTGATGAATTATTTATAGCTGGTCGATATATAGTTATTATATCAAAATCAAGATATGAACATTGAGGATATTAATTAGGCGTGTCCCGATACAATTCTTTTTTTCACTGCCGATCTGATCCGAGATTGCGGCCTGGAGTAATGTCCAATACCGAAATCTTACGATACGATATGAGCTTGAGTGATGCATGGTTTATTTTTTATTTTTTGTATGCATTGTTAGAAGAGACTTGATCAAGTTGCACTATTAAAATAAATAAAAATAGTAAGTAATGGTATGTATGAGAAGAAAATATGACCCATTATATTCCAAACATTTGGGTTACATGAATTCAACCCCAAACATGAGAATTTACTGCTCTTGAATAAAATAAATGAAAAATAAATTAAAGCAGGACTCTAGTCTGTTTATGGACTAGTTGGAAACTGCTATGGCCAACTTCTTTACTTGGTCTCAGCCAGTGCTAAATTTAGGAAAATTTGTGACTGAATCATATACACAGGCATGTCAACTGCAACAAGTATGAAGCACTATTACAACAGTAACAACACAGTTATTGCGATCCATGTATGTATTTTCTGAAGCACTTAACCCCACCAAGGTCGTAACCATGCAACAAAGTTGTCGTTTACTGTCGTCTGCGCAGTACTCGGCATCGGAAGCCGACGTCGAAAAGTTCACATTGTGCTGCGGTTAGCCTCGAGTATAGTTGCATTGAAGCATGGAAAATCTGAGAATGTAGCCAGGTTTAAGTAATTAATAAAAAGCAAAACTCGCTAACAGCGATTTCCCCCTCACCTGCAGAGGCTCGAAAGAGCGTACTTTTGGCCCACTTTTGGTTACATGACCTCCGCCGCTTAAAGTGTCTGCCAGACCTGGGTCAGGTCTGTAAAAATTAATCAAAATTCAATTACGATTTCCGATTATTACATTCAACGATTACAATATTGTCATAATCGTGAAAAACTATTATCATATATGTATGTCATATCAAAATAGTACTTATTTTACAATGTCTAATGCTATTTTGGTATACTTGAGTTTGTATAGAATTTATTTAAATGTTACAACAATTTTATGGCAATTTTTAAGTACAAGAACCTGAACTCCCGAGAGCACACACAGTGCGTAGGGCGACTTCTCGTCCGTGGGGACACGTTGCGACATCGAGTGCGCGCGACGTGTCGGTTTTAGCATGGTCGCTTTCAAAAGTGAGTCAAAGTTTTGGATTGTATTCATTGCAGGACTTTTTAGAAAGAAATGTTTCAACGGTCAAAATCATTCAAACTGCTTGTTATGCCCTATGCCCGCAACTTGGAAGTTAACACGTCACTAATACCCATTCCAAATTACCCACTGCTTTACTATTTAAAGGGCATATTACCAATGTCACCAGCAATATTTGTCACCAGGAATTAAAAAAAAATACAAGGTTAACAAGTGGTTAGTAATTCTCCTTCTCATTTTTTGTACTTTGGCTTTAAATTGTGGGTGCTCGGCGTCCACCAGCATTCCAAAACCATAAATATTAAAAAGATATGACAGGGGGAAAAAAAACGTAAAGTAAATAAAAAAAATAAACATATTGATTTGTTTCTATGTTGTATTATTATTTTTTTTCAATATATGGTCTTGGAGCAATGCAAAAGTAATTTATTGAAGTTACTTTAATTACATTTAATTACTTGGATTACATTACTATTTTTTTCTAACAGGTAACTAGTAACTGTATGCAACCTAATGTATTCATTAAATTGTCAGATGCACCCTCCACTCGCACAAAATAAATGATGTCGGGCCATGAAAAAAATATTTTATCCGGTCGGGGTTGGGGGCCCCCCAAAGGGGTAGCACCTGTCCTAAACTCCAATGCAATTTTTCTTTAAACAAGAAAACCATACTCGAATTCATACATTTGCACCTTTGTAAACAATCCAATACAAAATGAACTTACATAATTGTAATGTTTCAAAGAATTGGATTTTTCTTAATATTGTTTACATTTAAACTTTTTTTCCTTCCCCCCCAAAAATAAACGTGATTTCAATTATTACCAAAATAATTGTGATTAATTTTCTTTTTCGTAATCGAGCAACCCTGGACCTGGCCGCAATCCACAGATATCCCGCCGGTCGCGCGATCTCATCCAGGATGTTAAAAGTGCTTGTCAGCTCGCCAATTTTTCTGTAATCCAATGTTGATTAAGTCTACACAATTATTGTATCCAGCAGTGGAGGTATGAATAAAGTTAGAAAGGAAAGAGTACTTGTGTGTGGGCGTGTGCGTGCGTATTAGTGCTGTCAAGCAATTAAATCTTTTTTAACAAATTAATCGCAAAAAATTCCGGAATTAATTGCGATTAATCACATTTTTCAATTATTATTTTTTGTGACGCTGGTAACGGGTATTTGCCTGAGTAATATCTTGTAAATAATGCAATTACAAGCAGTTTCCTTTGAATCTTCTGCCCACAAGCACCCCACTCCAGCAGTGTTGGTTTGCAAAGCCCAGTGGTAACTTAAGCATGGTGTTTTGTTCTGAGATGATGTCCTAAAGATGCAAATTATTTTTGAAGTAAATAAAACTGAGTTAAAATATTTAACTGCGTAAATTTAACAAAAAAAGTAATCTCGAGTTAAAGCTTTAATTTTGACAGCCTTAGTGTGTGTATGTGTACGAGAGAGTGGCTATGGTCTTGGGGTTGTGAATCGATTCTATTTATTTATTTATTTATTTTTCACCTTGATGCATATTTTAAGCAATTTAAATCGATATTATATCATGATTTTCAATGAATCTCTACATCCCTAACACACTTTTAATTTGTTTGCTTATAGTATTGTGCCAAAAGGCAAGTCTGTTTTTGTGCGAAAGAATGAATCAAACCTTTTGTTGTTTGCTCATTGTTTGTACTCTGTGCTCTTTCTTGTGCAGGAAGCTGGGCGCTGAAGGGAGGTCTCATAGGGGTTTTTGTTTTTTTTTTTTTTGGGTGAATTCTCAGACCCTGTCATCAAGACCCAGGACGGAGTATGTGCGGTTGTCTCGGCGACTATTTATATGCTGTTCCTCCCCACCTCCCTTCTTTCGTTTTTTTTTTGTTTTTTGTTTTTTCACCAGGCTGTTGTAAAATGGCTGCCAAGGTGGAGGATTGTTTTGAACGTGCGAGCAAAAAAAAAAACGGCCATGCACATCATGGTCCACTGGGACTATTCCTGTTTTGTTTTGTTTTATTCCTACAATCACGTTTCGATAGAACAACGAGCGTCATAACAAGAACCAGAATGTATTTATTGCTATATTTTCAGAATCCATCTTTCTATCTGGAAAAATATCCCAGTGTGCTGCTGTCATGACTCACTGCGAGCGCCGCCCGCCCACCGTTTGTACAAGGACATTAAACGAAAGGGTTCAAAAAGTCTTACCCCCCCATTTTTTTTTGTAATAAATAACCTCACATCTCCAAGATGTGAACAGCTCCATCCAGTGACAGTAGTAACTGTTCCTACTCTTGAGTGACCAGTGTTCCATCCGACATTACTTGGATTAGTGCATGTTTAGACTGATCGTCATCCTTTGTATGTCGTCCTTTGCATTTCATTTTGAACTTTTGACGTCAACCCCACCTTCTTTTCCGTGAAGACGTTTTCCATCACTTGTAATTATTTAAAGCATTAAGAAAAAAAAAGCACTTTATCTGTACCTTGGTGGCCTGCTGTAAGCTCACTGTCTGAAACACTATTGTGAGATACAGCCCTGATAGGCCGCAGGGGCGTTATGAAATATTTGTGGTTGACTATCCATGGCCTTGGAGATAGGAAAAAAATATTTTTGTTTTAGTCTTGTCGACATTAATTACCCCACACCCCCTATTTTGGATGGTTGTGTACACTGTATTGTCCGCTCATCTACCACACACTCACACTACAAAAATCCCACGTGACACTTCCGCTGGAAAGACATGGGTAAAAATGTGTCAACACTCCGTATGCAGTATCAGTTAAAGCTTTATGGTTGACTTTGGGAAGAATAAAAATAACATGCTGTAAGAATACTGTGAATTCAACTGCTCGTAGTGTTGAAAGCAGCACTGTTTGAATAAGGGAGGGGGGGGGCGGAGCAAAGCAGAAACGGCTGCTGTTAAGCACAGTCAAAAAAAAAAAAAACTGCACACAGGCCTTCTAATTTCCGCCTGGCTCCAGAAGCTTAGCTGTGATCAAGGCAGAAAAACGGCTCATTGATTGCCAACGAGGGAAGTCGTTTTTTTTTTTTTTTGTGATTTTTTTTATTTTTTTATTGGGGAGCAGACGACCACCATTGTGATGCTCTGTGCGTTGACTGCCATCAAGCCCGGCTAGTTTTCCAGGCAGCCTTACACAAGAATCTAAATGTATGTATGCCTGAGAGGGGAAATGCGTCCCATGTATGTGCAACGTGGCTATCAACTGTTGCCCATATTGGTCAATGTTCTTGGCTACTTTTTCTTTTTGTTTTTGTACATGTACAGTGCATAAAATAAAATATACAAGCAATATCAGCGCTGTTGTGGGTGGATTGGTGTTGCTATATTTGGTATTACCAAGAATGTGTCTGTGCACGTGTATTAGATTTTGTTGAACACATACACAAATCATTTTATACTGTGCTGACGTTTGAGCGTGACTCACTCAAATCATTGCTTTATTTTTATGATTGAAGATGGAAGTGAACAGATATGTATCGTGGAAGGAACACTGGCAATAAATCAAGGGTTTAAACTAGCTGCCCAAGGTTTTAACATAATGACTCCCAACATTCATTTTAAATCAGTGTTTATCAACAATCCGTATCCCCATATTTACTTTTTCTAGCACATCGTGGTTTTGAGATAAGTTTAAAGTTTTTGTAGTTAACTTTGAGCTATAAAATCTTGCACAATATGGATTTATCATGCGTTGCAATATGCAGTTATGCTGAACATATCCGTCATCCGCTTTTCCTCACAAAGGCTGCGGACGTGCTGAAGGCCATTCCAGCTGTCTTTGGGAAGTGGGCGGGGTACACCCTGGACTGGTTGCCAGCCAATCGCAGGGCACACAAATTCAACAACCATTTGTGCTAACTCAGAAATTACCAAATGTATTTCTGCATTGCTTATTATTATTGCAAAAATCTGATGTGAGCAGATTTGGAAACTCTAGAAATGTTTATTTGCATCTCTGATTAAAAAAATAAATGATGACCAGTGTAATTTGTGCCAAAATCTAAACAGCTACTGCCAATTGAATTCTGTGGGGTTTTTTTTTATTTCTATTTATTTTCAAGGCATTATATTTATTTTAATATGAGAAAAAAAGTCCAAGAATTAAATGTTCAAATTCAGGTCATAATTTCTTTTTTTTATTATTAATGAGTTGTTTCACAGGGCAGCACAGTGACAACCGGTTAGCTTGTCCGCCTCACATTACGGAAGTGCAGGGTTCGATTCCTGTATGGACTTTGCATGTTCTACCCCGTGCCTGTGTGGGTTTTCTCCGGGTACTCCGGTTTCCTCCCACTTTCCTAAGACATGCATGGCAGCTTAATAGAACAGTCTAAATTGATCCGAGGTGTGATTGTGAGCGCGGTTGGTTGTCCGTCTTTGTGTGCCCTGCGATTGGCTGGCAACCAGCTCAGGGTGTACCCCGCCTCCAGCTCAAAAACAGCTGCGATAGCGGCTCAGATAATTGATGAATGGATGAAGTTGTTTCCCTGTTCAACTTTTGGAGAATCATCAACATGTATGAGTGTGGGTGTATTTACTCATAGTAGGACAAAATGGTTCGGGTGTACACAAAGCAAAAAATTGCGTGGAACCACTGATCTAAATACGGGTGTCCTCTTTTGGATCACTTCAGGAAAAAAAAAACCTCCAGAATGCTTAGTACAGTGGTGTTAATTCTTACACTCCCAAATTATTCATCTAAACCTATGGAAAAAAAAAACGGAAACGTATCAAACACTTTACTGTAAAAATGTGTTCAAATTTCACAAAGCGTGTTTGTGTGCGTGTATTCGCAGCTCAGTGGACAGACTATTCAAGGCGAGTTGCTGTCCACCTGTCCCTAAAACTTGATCTGCAAATTTTCTAATCGCGTCTCAGCTGTACACAAACCCCACCCCGCACTTATTTCCCAGCTCTGACTCTGTCATGCATGTCGAAACACTCCGCTGAGTTTCTCCAGGAGCAAAGTCACCCCATAGCAAGCATTGAGTGAACTTGTTTGCACAGTGGTGTAATTATACGTCATCAAGCAGCACAGGCAGGAACACTCAGTTACTGCCGTAGCTACTGTCATTCATTTGATTGTTTTATATGAGAGGCCTAACAGTGTTTCCCATTCAATTATTTAGTTGAAGTATGACGAGTTAGTGATAGACAACAGCACGTTCCAACTTATAAATTCAGGTGACATCGTTGGAACGGAACTGTAGTACGCGGACGACCTAGGACTCCGAGTAATGTCTGTCATGATAATGAGTGTCGTTTTTTTTTTTTATTTAAAAAAATATTGAATTGAGCAAACCACCACATCACATGACAATCAAGACGAAGAACAAGGTCATACATTCACGTCACACATCTCTATGAATCATTAAAAACAACTCAAAATATGACCCTATGAAAACTACACGTCTTCATAGTGTTCTCTTATAATCCACATTCGACTTAATTTCAACCCTCGACTTGCACTACTATCTTGCTATGTCAAGGTGACTTTGTCCAGATTGAAAACCATAGTCTGAGCACCTACAAATGATTGTTCAAGTAACCCAAAAAGTATGTCAGGAATTCAAAGAAGCTGTGATCTTAACTTAGACAGAACTTCTCGCTGTATGTCAAGATTCTTTGCCCTATTGTAAAAGACATTCTCCAGTAAATCCTTGAATATGTGACACAGCCTGTAGAGCAAGGTCGCCAACCTTTTTGAAACTCAGAGCTGCTTCGTTAACTGATTTATGTTTGATTTACACTTCTGAAATAATGAATTTGCATAAAATGTTTTAACATGGTTGATAGGCTATCAAAGCATTATAGTAGGACGTTTAAAATAATGGGAACATATTTTAAAAATTAACGCAGTTAATGCGTCACAGGCACAAGGATTACAACGTTTCTCACAGACTCATTGCAGGAATCTAAAATAATTGTGTGCTTTGCAATGCCAAATTCAAATACCTTATTAGTTGTACATGGTGTCTTTGGCATATCATCTCAAGGCAATATACGCTGCTCAAGTTCCCTCTACAGAGCGCAAATTGACGCTGCCGGAGTTACAATTAATCGTGATTAATTAATGACAATTGTGTGATTAATTCATTAAAAACTCATGTTAATGATTTCTTACAAAACCTTATGTAACAAATATCAATATGCACTATGGAGCATTCAAATTTTCAAAAGATCCCTTCGACAACATTCCTAGAATATCGCAATGTCACTGGTAATGTACTGTATTTTGTAGAACAGACCCGGTCTAGTCATGTGGTCCCTTGGGGGCACCTCGTTGGTGACCCTTGCTGTGAAATATTTACACCATTAAATACAACTCCACACACATCTCGTGAAAAGAACCCTGATTGTAGTTCCCATCTGGTTACGCCTGCAAATTTATAACTGCTGCACTGTTTGTTTAGTTTCAGCACAAGCGCCAAGCCTCCTTCAGGCGACGCCTCGCTATCTGAGTGGGCTGCTTGGCTCACAACGGCAATGCGCAGGTGAAACGGGGCAAATGCAGCATAGAAGAGAGGCAAGCTGCTTTTGCAGTAGTTGTCGATACATATTTTGCAGAACAGCAGTGATGATGAGAAACATGCAACATTTTCAATCATTCAACTTGGCCGATGCTTGAGAACAAAATGGCGGCTGCTGTTTCTTCCCAGCGGGACTTGTGGCACACATTCCAGCTTTATCTGACAAACCGAGATTGCTAGATTAGATTTTATTCATAGGTGTGGATAAAACACCCTCAAAGGAATAGCCGCAATAGGCAAGGCTTATCTATTCTCTTTTGTGCATTAGGCCGGGGGTGTATTTTTAACAGCAAATATACAGCAACAAAAATTATTTTGTCTCAGTGAGTATGCATACTGCCTGATTTCTTTTTAAATTCATGAATTCATGATAGAAACCCACCAACAACAAACAACATTATTATATAGTCTAAATCACGTGTCAACTTCATGCTCTTGCCAAATTGATTTTTTCTTTTCATTTTGGCAGGAACTCATGTGCCAAAATTGCAATTGATACTCACTTTGTACTAATATTACAAGCTTTTTTTTCTCCTCATAAATTCCATTCGCAACATAAATACTAGTAATATACATAATACAACACTCGTATTTATATTTGGCTTATATATAGATATATATATATATATAAATTTTTATATATATATATATCTGCAATGAAAAGCATATTTACCTCAACATCCATCATGCTGGCCATCTTTGTTAAAATTGGCAGTAAAATATATCAATCAATAAATGTAATAAAAAACATATTCAGGATTTTTTTTTTTTAGTTTTATGGGAAAAAAACTAAATGACTTGATGTCATTATTTTAGGAGAGTGATGATGACTTTCGTAGTCATGGTTACAGCACAACATCAACACGTTGAGTGCTATAGAAAATGAATGCCAGTGGTCCTGTTTAATCATCCATCCAGTGAGTGAGGGCGTAGGGAACGTTAAATATTGTCCCGTCAGTCTGAGTCAACTTCTTAAAGTAACATTTACGGTCGTGGACAGTGCGTTTAAAGACCTACTCACTCAAATGTCCTTTTTTCACATCCATTCCTATATAAGCAATATTGTTGAAATATGCTAACCAGCATTTTCAAACAAGCACGCTAGTTGTTTTTGCCTCCAGCTTACCCATCACATGGTTTACAAACTGTGAAGGGTCTTATTTAGGATGGCATATGGCAAACACAGCTTTACAGAGACTGAGAGGCAGCACTGGACGGGTTGCACCACAATTTGTGAATGAATTGTGGCTGATTGGGCAAACGTGTCTGCTAGCACTGTTGTTCAAACTTTTGCTAAAGCTGGCATCATTCCTAGGGGCCACACGGTAACGACTGTGACAATCATGAGGGAACCTGGTGTGTTAAATACGTCAATAAAGTACAACCAAACTTAGCTTTGCTCTCGCTGCCTTTTTAAAAACATGGTAGCGTATGTTTTAGCATGAATACATGCTACTGTTTGTTTTAAGCCAGTGCTTTGCAAATTGTGGGGCAGGCCCAACTAGGTGGGGGGGGGGGCACTCTGCGATGCTGAGGGGGGGCGCGTGTGAACCTGGGGAACATGCTTTTTTTCCCACTGTACTACAATAAACTGTAATTGCACATCCACTCCTTTAGTTGGCAGTGGCGCTCTCATTGTGCACAGCAAGTATTAACGGTGTAGGTTTGTTTTGCAACGCAAATTGTATTATTTATAGTTGCGGCAGAGAGTGGGTGGTGGGGTGGGGGCACGAATTGGTTTCTTCTTGCTAGGGGCTTTATAACAGAAAATAATTGCGACGCACTGGTTTTAAGCTAACGTAAGTTTCACCATGCCATCACCCAATAATGCCGTGTGTTAAATACCCGGAATAGCGCCGATAACTGAATACAGTGCGTCTTATTGTCGGGTAACTAAAAACGTTATTTATTTTTAAAATAGACACAAACTCCCATTATCTTAGCATTTAACATAGAGAAAGCGCGGAATTTTAGTCCTTCTTGTTTTGTGAAGCTGTTAGCAGATGAAAGTGGAGCAAGATTGAAGTCTCCAACGCGCAATTTGACAGCCGCAGGATCATAGATGTTGTTGGGTGGCAACACTGAAATTATATCTCAGCATGCCTTCATTTACGTTTGCTTCAAGCCGAGTCTGAAAGTAAACAAGCAACTGCCGTTTCCTAACTGAACACACATACAGAATGAACTCAAATCGTAGCCAGCATATGAATGCTTTTGAGATGAACACTTACATCAAAGCAATTTTATCTTTGCAAACTGGCAAATTTCACGGACACTAAAATTTGTTGTAATTTGCTTAATAAATGTCGACATGTTGATGCACCTCTTCCAACTCGTTTGAACAACATGTACCTAATGTCATGGCCAATGACTGGACTTGAGGGTCATTTTGGCATTTTGGCACAGCCCCATTTCCATACAGGTGTTGTGTGTTAATGTACCGCCACAGTGTTTACTGTTTGGACTCTAAAAAGCTCCAGATCATGACTCAGCACACTTGAACTGGGTTTTCCACCAAGTCGAGAACAGCTGCCCCTCTGTTTGTATAAAAACATACACGTATGCTTATACACATTCTTGCACAACAAACACACGATAATCCCTGTGTTTCCTGTGGCCTCTAGCAGCATCAATAAAATACGGCACACTCCCAGACGTAGACCCCCATTTCCACCCCTTGAGAGATGTGGACACATGCTTGCACGCAGCAACGTAGACTTTTCGCTCACTTCTTTTACCCTGCGGAATATTCTCTGGACAAGAATTGTGCCTGCTACTCCATGGAGGAGCACAGTGTAAATCTGGAACGAAAAGGAGAGGAAAATGGCACAGAGATGCTGTGTGCAATTACTGCTAATGATATGCCTCCATGCAAGCTGTGGCCATAATTAACTTTAGTGGATGCCCAGCCTTCCCGAGAAGATTGTCGCCGGAAAGGTCTGGGAGGCAAAAGCGAGGAAGGCAAACCTTCGATGACATTCAAAAGACATGGCTGCCTCCCTAAATTAGGCACGATGGGTGGCCTGGTGCGAGCCGTAACATGAGAAGAATGCAAAGTGAGGTTATCCACTAATATTGAGGCTTAACGATGCTTAGCATTAATTGATACTATCAGAGCTGCGTACAACAGCAGGGTGTCATGCAAATTTTTCATTGCGATGTCCTGAACACGACTTATCGTTGTTTTCTTCCACCCATCCAGTGACTATAACGTTTGTCCTCAACGGCGGTTGAACTAAGCTAACAAAAAAAATTGCATAGCACAAGCTGTCAAATGCTGGTGGCCTCAGGCCTGTCTTAATGATACCTGGGAATAAAAGAGAAAAAAATACAAGTAAATTGTGACCTTTGGGATGCTCTAGTGCACAGGTGTCAAACTCAAGGCCTGGGGGCCGAACCCGGCCCATGACATCATTTTATATGGCCTGCAAAGGACAAATCAAATAATTTCCTGTTTCCAGCACATTTTCTTCACTTTTAACAACATTGAGATATGAGATATTGCCATTTATTTGTTACCAATCCTCCCCTTTGAAAATAATTAGAAGAATTGTTGAACAAACAATTACTTACTGGCTTCTGATTTCAAAACCATCAATTTGTTGTGTGTATATGATAACGTAATGTGATCATATATGGTTTCACAGCCATAATGACCCGCTGAGGAAACCTTAACTACAATGTCAAATGAGTTTGACACAGCTGCTTTAGTGTGTACAGTACGGAGAGTTTTACATGGTTGAGGCGCAGTGACGAGTCAAAATGTGCCGGGGACTTCGATGCGTCCAGCAAGAAATTTCTGAAGCACGTATCCAACTGTGATTCTTTAAAGGAAAATGAATGTCATTGACGGCGTATGAAGCCTCGCTGACTCGAGAAGAGGTTCACATGTCCGTGCGATTAATGAACAGACAAGGAAAATCCGTGGAAATGTTGTTGGAATTTGGCCAATTTCCCGTGACAAATACGTTTATTCATGGAGCAAAAAAAAAAAAAATAGTTCCCATGTAGACAACACAGCGAGTAAATCTGTTCAAGATATCAAACGTCATAATGCTTGTGTCCCGTGAAATATGTAAGGATGTCAAATGTAAGTATTTTACAAAGTAGCAACTGGTGCAACTCCATGTGACTCGTAGTAACATTTCATAACATACTAGACTCAGTTTTCTTTTTTAATTCCAATTCCACATTTTTGTTGTTGAGTCATTTGTGGAGGTATCTCATTATTCAAAGAGTTCTTTTCAATTGACGAACGGGTTTGATTTTGAAGTACAACAACACCTCTTAGAATCCAACATTGGCAAAATTGTTCTTTATGACTGTGGTAATAAGTCAAAATTTAAATGAAAGAAAAAATGACGCCTTGGAATAATTAAGGAAAAGGTGCATGTAACCAAGCCAATGCGGATTTTTTTTTTTTTTAAATAATTTCTATTGAACACAAAATTGAACTCAAACATACATGTAATTTGTTCATTTCATATAACAGCATTCACCACAAATTAAATCATTAACAGATTCCACAAATGAACCGCAGAAGACAGAAATTTGGTGTTTTGATCCTTGTTAATATTTCCATGCGAATATTGTTCTTGGACTAAAAAAAAAAAAAACATCAGTCAGACAGTTCGAATGACAATCGGGTCTTTGGGCACCAGGGGGGTTTTGCGTGCAAATGAAGCTTCACAAGCTGAACCTTTTCGTAAACCAGTTGGATGAAAATTTCAGAAGGCTCGGAAATCTTCCTCTGCCCATCAGTTTCCACGTGCAAGAAAGAAGGGAGCAAGAGGAATCCCGAAAAGTATTAATTTGGAAAAGAACAAAAAGTCAAATAAGGTACATGGGATTATCAAAATGTTCAATAACGAAGTTCAAAGTAAAAAAACTTACATCAAAACATGACATTGAGGGAGCCGATATATATAAAAAAAAAAGGTAGAAAGCAGGGCACTAGATTCAAGCAAATTGACGAGAAAACGAGGAACACCTGGACAAGACTGGCGTGGCTGGAGGAGCTGATTAGAAGACGCAAAGGACCAGGTTGACAAGTACAACTTGAAACAAAAAAATCTAACGAGCAGGACAAGATGTCAACCAGAAGAAAACTAAACGAAAAGCACTTGTATGAGAAAGACAATTGAGCAGAAAACAACAACAACCAAAAAATTCTCTGGATTCTGATTCTTTTCGGGAACAACAACGATGATGGAAAGAAAAGCATATCTCCCCACGCTAATCGAGATGAAGCCAAACATCTCCTGGCTGTTGACAAAGCAGCATGACAAAGTGATTCACTTTTGAGGTTTGAAAACAATGCCTGCTTCTTATCTCCAATTAGTTCCACTCTCACAACATTCCTCTCTACTCTGTGAAACCCACTAGTGGTCACTTAATTAGCTTGTTACAAGGTCAGCAATAAATCTGGAACCTCAAAGTTGACGTTTGGCCAACTGAGCGCTTTAAAGACATACAAAAGAAAAAGAAAAAAACAAAACAAAATGACAATTTCTTTTTGAATGCAAATAAGGAAAATGTTGACCACGTTGTCACAGTTTGCCTGATATATATTTTCCCAAAGAAGAAAGAATGGCAGTCAAAATATTTTTGTTCCAGGGGTCAACCTTTTGCCAACCATCAGACTTCTGAATCCTCACCAACAGTGCATTCTTACTTCCATTGGTCATATTCATGGAGAAGAACAAAGAAGAAGAAGAAGGCGAGGAATAAGACCATAATAAGGTAAGCGCATTTGAATAGTAAATTATAATAATTATGATCATGCTATTTAAATAAACCTCTGCTATTAGCATCATACCCGCGACGGTGTCATGTGACACTTTTCTTTTTTTTTGTGGCTGGGCTCAGGGGGGCCGGCAATTTTATGAATAAGGTCGGAGGGTCGAGGCCGGAACGGTACAGAGATCGTGGCCGGAAGACGAGGGCCTGAAAAGGGTCAAATGCATAGTTCTGCAGATCGGGTATACTTTTCATTCGCTAATGAAGCCTTTCCCAGCTGTTTTAAGGCCAGATGCAGGGTACCACCTGAAGTGGTCGCCAGCCAATCATGGGTAACTTCTAATTTGTATTTTTACAACAACTAACTGTCATTTTACAAAAGTGCAAAGCATAAATACGTTTGCCACCTCCGCTTCCCTGATCATGCGTAAATTCTCGTTTCACTGTTTAACAGCTTGCTAAGTACAACCTCACTGACCTGTTTTGTAAATACGGCTAAGAGTTCTGAATACTAAGAAGCTAAAGGGGCAGCCAATAATTTGATTCCTCTCATGCATGTCATGCCGACTCATTGAATGTCTTAGTCACGCTTGAGCAGTTACTTGACTCAAATGCATTTGGGGTCTGATCAGTCAAATTGCTTTGTTTCTTCTTCTTCTTATGGCAACTAAAGCGTCTTTTAACATACTCAGAAACTCAGCAATTTTTGCAAAGGCTTGTATTTCAGTGAAAGTATTTGTAGTGGTAATATTTTATACAAGGTATTCATACATTTTTTATAACCGTTTATGAAGGTGCATAAAATGTAAAATGAAATGTTGGGTGGAATCAAAATGGCAAGGCAACAGATTTTATTTTTGATTTTAACATTTGAAGTTTAAATTTAAGTTATAAATGTTTTTATTTTTTTCTGTTGTGCAAATTGGTCTTTCCAGCCTCTCACAGCAAAAAAAATGGGAGTATCGCAACACCTGACGCGTTTATTGAAGCCTAATTTAAAGATATGAGTAAAAACAGCATTTTTTTTGCTTTGTTGCTCTGACATTGCTGTCATAAATGTCACAAATTTACATTTGGAAGCTTTTCCGATTTAAAATACCGATTCTGCCCAAAAGTTGCATTATTTCCACTCTTTTAAATGCATGTTTCATGTCAGGCTTTCATGAAAACACTCCAAGTACCACGGAAGTTGACTTTTCACCAAACTGAAAACAGCCCTCTCATGCAAATGAGATGCTCAATTCAATTTCTGTCGACATGATGTGAAAAGATTCTCGCATCTGGCACACCCATCGGCCCCATGATTGGAATGCGGATGTGTGGGACCATGCGATGCTGCTTGCAGTTGGAATGATATTGAATGATGATTTTTCTTTGGGTTTGATTTGTGTTTGGGGATCCACGGCAAAACCAAACAAGCAGATGTCTTTATGTTCATGAAAAACTGAGTTTATCACCATCAATGTGTTTATGTGTGTGTGGGGGCGGGGCAACATAAAGTTTCCACTGTAGCATGGCTTCCACATCTACTCACAACATACCGAACCTCAACTCAGCCGGCTGCGTGAATAAATGAATGTCATGGTGGTTGCATATGCATGTGACCCTCAAGGATAACTTGTTCCGCCATTAAAATCTTTTTTGTTGTTGTTGTTCCTTTGTGTTGTTTTTGTCAATCTGTAAAACCTCATGATTTCTGTAACAAACCGATCCATGGTTGTTTTTCTTCATCGCTGGGCTTCCGTACGCTTACAGCCTGACTTTAGTCAGATTCACAGAAAAATGTATTTCCTAATTAATCATAAAAATGTCATAAGGATTTCTGAAAGTGGACACCATGCACATGTTAATTCCTTTTAGAGTCTCTTTTTCAGTTTGCCTGCAGCAAATCAGGAGGAGACTTGATAGATTTTTCAAGGATTTGGGTGCGGCGAACTATTTACATGACAAACCATAGGTCAAGCCACGTGGCCTGTGTAATGAGAGTGTGGGGCCTACAAAAACCAGCCGGGCCTCACAGCCCTCCAAAAACCTTTAAACACTGTGTCATGTTGTTCTTCTCCTCCCTTTAGCGACTCCTCAAATATTTCCATAAGTGGACAGATTGAGTCAACATTGCTGATGCCTTAGTTTCAACTGCTTTGCTGCGTGGCCGTGAGCATGCATGAGTCCCCCCCCCCCCCCCCCCCCCGGGATGTGGCTGTGCCTCTGCCCAGCGAGCAGCAGCCTCGGGCCTCCTTGAGCAGCTGTCGGTGGGCTCAGGAGACCCAAAGAAAAAGAGGCGCCCTGCCCCCCAACTTTACCAGCCTGAAGGGGGGATGGGCATCCATGTGGAGGGTTATAACATAACAACGCAGGCCACGTCTCGGTATCTTCCTTGTGAAATGTGTTTTAATTGCAAGCGATTGTGCTAGTAGAAAGCTGATTCATTTGTTTATGTTCTCCCAAAGGAAGACACAAAGCGGCTTTGTGTCAGTGTTCTCGTGGGTGTTTCTCTTTCCGCAACTTCCTTTTGCTTATCTCATAGCTCCTGCATTGTCATCATGCTGTAGTCGTGTTCTTTTCTGAAGCCACAGTCAGGCAAAACAACAAACTCAATGAATGCGTGGCACCACAGAGAGAAAACATCCAAAGTAAAAGGATAGTGTTGCTTTGACTCACTTTTGGCATAAAATGCAGCATTAAAAGTCAGGTAGTCCAAAGTTCAAAACTGGCTGTACAGTACTGAATATTTGGGTTAGAGTTCAACTGTTTCCTTGCAGGCAAAATCAGCAATAGTGTCCTTTTTCAAAATAATAGCGTAAGATTCATTCATTACAATCAGTATATTATGACCACTTGTAAAATATCATCCAATTTGAGAGCTGTCTCTAATATTCAGCCTTTACAACGATAATGACATTCAGTTCAGAGGGGTGTACTTTACAATTGCACTGTATCAAAACATGTCAAGTTACCTCAATCCGTTGAATATGGGACTCAATTATGTTACAGCTGTCATCATGCTGGAACTTGGCTAAGTGTATGATTATATTCACACGTGGCTCGATTCAAAGAACCAGATCGAAGCAAAAAAATTGCAGCGTTTGGGATTCTGATACTGATCATCTGTTGCCCTATATCCAAGTGGTGCACCATTGTTACGTATAAAACTGAACAACAACAATTGTTGAAAGTACAATCTGCAATATTTGTATGTTTTGTGATTTGAGTTGACATGCACATTATAGTAAAACTTACACATTGTTCCTCACCACTTGCTGTACAGCACTACTTTGTTAGTGTGATGACCGAAACTTGGATCTTATTGCCAAAAACAATATGTTAGTATGTATGTCAAGGTGCGCAGTAAATTTCGTAAAGTATGTTTTAATCTACAGTATTCTGTAAACTCTGTAAAAAATTTTCCTGTAATTCAGCGTAAAATTTACACTGAGAATTTTATGCTGAATGTTCTACTCTCGCATTTGACTCTGTTTACCAGGACCAAATGTAGTCTTTTTGGAGTTACGTAAATGTACTCTACGAAATTTGCTCTGTGCTTTATAGGCTTTTTTGAAGCCACCGTGCTTTTCTTCAATGAAGTTATGTGATAGAATCCCACGGATATATTTTATATATATCATATTTGCGAAGCATTGGCGGAAAGCTGCTAATTTTACCAAAGTCCTTGTTACCTCACTTGCCACCGCTGTTGGCAATAAATCTATCACTATTAATTTCATATTTTCATTATGAATTTAACTTAACTTGTCTCCACAGTGTGTATAGATAAAAAGTGTTTAGAATTTACTCCCCGCTCCTTTCAAAAAGAAATAGTTCCCTCTTACGCGCCACCAGTAGAGCTTTTTGCATTGTTACTGATCCCCGTGTGCACTGGTTTACGCAGCCATGCTGGCAGGAAAGTAGCAGCGGCAGGCCAAATATTTACAATGGAGCAGTGATAAACTTAGCATTCATCAGTCAACATTCCTTCCAAGTGAATTCACAACTCCCTTTAATGAAAAGGATATAATGAGATACATGTGCAAGGTGGATCACGTGGCCTCGCTATCGAGCATGCTCGCTTGCAGCCTCCCTGGCGCTGAAGAGCAACCCCGCAGGCCGGCGGAGCCGTTCGCCCGAATTCCAGCACGAGTTTTGGCCAGCATGGCCGTCCTATGTTGCTGCCCATCGGTCGCTGCTGTGTTGGGGCGAGTGAACCCGTTGTTGGGCTAGGAGGCTGATCATTTTTCAGTTACCCAGTTCATAGCGCTGCTTCGGAGGCATACTTAGACAAATGGTATTGTCGTACGGAATACAAACTGCCAGTGTTCCTAAAGCAAATTTTTTGATACGACTTTTGTACTGCAGCGCATTAGCTGCTGTGACACCTCAAATTTCCCCATTGTGGGACTAATAAAGGACATCTTATCTTATCTTAGATTGTGCAGGTCAAACTATTAAAGTGGACACTGATTCAAATCAATTGGAATTGCAGCTGACCTCTTTATGTAATAATAATAAAACCCGTCCTCTGGTGTGTAATTGATTTATTTTATTCATGCCAGGGTGCATTGTGATTATCATTACATTAATAAGGTGACAAATATCACCCTTCTGATGTTTGTATGTCAATTATACGTTTCTCAAGGGAGCTGTATCAGCAATGTAATAGGTTGACACATATTAAACCGCAATGTGTGTGAAGGTGTTGTTAACATTATGAGGATGGCTTCAGGCGCACAATAATCCAAGCATAATCGGTATTACCGGATGGATTTTAACAGGCCCAGTCATTCCCCATCAGTGCATCGTGAGAGATCATCGTTTTTTCCGTGGGAAGTTGGTTAAGTTGTTTTTTATGTACAAATAATGTATCTTTGTTCATGCATCATCCAAACCAAAAATATTAAAAAGTCAAAAAAGTGTGTCATGGGGACCTTTAATGATCTCAATTTCCACATTTGTCCATACTCGTATTCAGCCTTCTAGTCATTCTCAACGTGGCCGCCGGTTAAAATACGATTAAAAAGGGCATTCCATGATAATCAACTCATCATCTGGTTAGAAATTAAATCGAGTTTGTGAGACTCCACAGTGATGCTTGAACCCAACATAAAAATGGCTGTGCTGTCGTAAAATGTTTGTTTTTGGTTTGTCAACAGCAACACAGCGTCCTAGTAGTTAATATGTCTGCCTCATAGACAGTGACAGCGTTCTCGGTTTGGCCCTTCATTATGGCGTTTGCTTGTGTTTTCCCCATCTGTGACCCTCACCTCCTCACAGAATGACCCCAGGAGGGCGAGCATTGTCTCTCTAATCCAGGACTATTAACATTGCCACTACCAGCACATACTGGAGCTCGGAAAGGCTTCCAAAACTCTCACTGCTGAACAACCTGCAAAATAATTAACTCAGGAGAAATGGGGAAGAGGGGCGTACGGGGTGCATGTGTGCGAGGTTAACAGGATCTAGTGGATTAGCGCCTGTTGGAAATAGGGTGGGCTCTGGGCTGACACTGAAAATGGCATAATTTGAGTCAAAGTGATATTTCTACATACAGTACAATCGATATAATCATAGAAATGTTTCACAATTTAGTGAATTATCAGATTAAAATCAATATTTCATCAGATGACGGAATAAAGTCACATTCCAGTCTGGCGCAACAAGAACACTATTTTTCATTCTGACAACAGGAAATGGCAATCTGGATCCAGTTTACTAATTTGACTCATAAGACTGAAAAGAATCACAGCCATGACAGTTGTTGAAAGTCACAATTTGCTTAGTTGAAAAAAAAAATGAAGACACTAAAACAATCTTTATGAGGCATCATCTGCATATGTCATTTGAAAACACACTTCAAACACGATCCATCAAATCTGGGATCTTTTAGCAGTGTTTAATATGGACTTTTCAAAACAGCTAAAATAATATTCTCTTTCAAGTTGCAACATTCTTGTCTTCTACAATTTATAACACAAGTCTTAGCAGCTTTACTCAACTATAGGGAATTATTTTTGACTGTATTAATAAAAAAAAAAAATAATCAAGGTTTACATTCTCGGCAAACGGTTACGTAGTAGTTCAAGTACTACTGTCCTTTGCAGCTGTGTGCAATGAAATCCCACTCAATCCATATTGCAATCGCGCCACAATTGACAGGCGATGAGTCCAACATGTAAACGGCATCTCGCCCAAAGTCAGCTGGAATAGACTGCACACACCAATCACGCAAATAAGGACAACCACAACAGAAAATGGATGGAAATGAATAGATGGAACTTTTTTCAACTGAAAAAAAAAATAGTCTGCGTAAGCATGAGACTTACGATAAGCATTTTTAATTTGTAAATAATTTGCAACCAATTGGAGCAACAGTTGCTGGTCTGTGAGGATTGTGTACTGCAGCTCCGTCACACATTCCAAAACAATACGTATTATGTTAAGCAACTTAAATGCTGGAGGATGGGCACAATTTTTCATTAGTGGGCCACATAGGGAGACACAATTCCAAACCAGATGCAAGACAAAAATGCCACCTTATGTAGGGACAAAAATATGTGCAGATGTGCAAAATACATTCTCGTAATTACATCTTTGATCATGTTTTTTTTTCCAACATGTTATTTCAATGCACTATCCTAACCCATCAATGAAAAGTTTGAAGCAATCAACAAAATTATTACATAGTGTGTGCATACATTTATTTTCTAGTGTAAAAGGCTCTCTTGCATAAAAAAAAAAAATTCAAGGAGGGCACAAAACTGCTGTACAAGAAATATCATGAATTGCAATAAACCATTTTGTATGCTTTCAAAAAACTCAACTCACTCAAAATGTTAATATTATTGTCTATGTGGCAATATAGGGCAGTTTAAGACCAAGTGAAAGTGTAGCTAGTCTGCCATCTAGACGTGATTGGTGATATTACAACTTAAAATGAAAGTTGAAACCTACATATTCGCAGTTAGGCACCCGTGGACTCGCTTTTTTTCTCTCAAGATTTTTTTGTATTTCGGATTTTTTTTTAAGAATTTGTGGGGTTTGTAAAAAATGAAAAAAAAAACCCTTTTTCTTTTTTTTTGTACACATTTATTTCATTAATCAAGGGGCCACTCAGAGTGGGGTGCCAGTTGCCCATCCCTGGGTAAAATGAACAAACTCTGCCCATTGTGAATGATTGTTTGTCTTCAGGGAATTTATTGTGTATTGTGTTTGAGCTCCATAAGTGTTAAGGAAGCAGTTGTCCGAAGTCTTTATAATCACTCTTACTTTTGTTCAATGAAATGACATGGTTTGGCTTTGAATGTGTCACATTTAATTCTCTTTTGTTTTCTTGCGTCTGTTTTAGAGGTAACTTTGAATGACAAAAAAAAAAACAGGTTGAGAAAGGGAAAGCTTTTTTGAAGAACTGCGTTAGCAAGGGTCTTCTTTTTTTATTTCCTTCCAACGATTGTTTCCTATTCATTTCAAATAACAGTCACAAAAAGCGCCAAGAAATTATAAAATGTTTTGTAATCACTTAGGTTTTTATAAGTTTAAACATCCTTAAGGTATATGAGAGGTTAGGATTCGTAAAACTAGTTCATTTTCCATCTTTTTGTTATGGCCTCTCGATATTGCCGATTTTCCCCGATTGCAGGATGTTCTGGATCTTGTTGGTGCTGCTTTAAAGTGGTAAATGTGCTAAGGAATTCAAACAGCAAGCAAACGAGTCTTGCTCATATTTCAGGAAGAAAAGAAAACAGATCTGTGCTGGGCTTGTTGTTTCATCGAGGAGCTTACTTGCTTGCGGTAAGTCAGGAGCAGCTGAGCTAGCACAGCCTCCACCTCCTGAGGCCTGGGAACTGTTGGTTTGTCAATATTTCACTATGTGTGTCCTTTGTGTGTTGGCACATGTGACTTTCTGTTTTCATCCTTGAATTCTCACAGCTATGCACAGTCAATGTGCTCACCCAGTGAAGCAAAAGGAGAAGCTCACTTCATGCATTCCCTTCCCATCCCTCATATTTGACATTCTTTGGCTTTGTATGGTAGATCGCCATCAGATGTTGCTCCACAGGAGAAAAGTAATGAGTGGAGCCTGCTCAAGCCTCCGCACTGCCCACAGGGGCGTGTGAGTGTGTGTGTTTACTTACAGTTGATCAACGGTACATATTGTGTACCTTTGACAACTATGTTATGTATGCTTTTATGGTTTAAAAAAAAAAAAAAAGTCACAATCTTTCTTCGGTTTATTCTCAGTTTATTAATTTATCCAAGAATCTCTGCTGCCTCAACGCTGACTCTGGCCACTTGACGAGGGGTTAAATCAGAATGACATGCTAAAAATGTAGAACAAATGTCAGAATGACTCATTGTTAAAAGCCTGGATTGTGGACTATCATCCCAGAGGGAGGAAATGCCAATGTGTGTGTTCATATCCATAGTTTGTGCTCCCGTTGTCTGTCTGCGAAAGGCACTTTATAGAATCGTGGACTACTCACTTGCATACAATGAAATATCAATGAGTCCCTTCACTACAGATGAGAAATACAATTTTCAGATACAAAAAGGTAAATATTTTGTCATAGATTTGGCCAGCCAGACTAGTTAAACTGCATTCTCTGTGGTGTATGTACTCAAAGAATATTTGCTGTTGAAAAAGGTTTGCTTGATACTTCTTACAAACGCACAACAAATAATGTTCTGTTAGACACCTTCTGTTCTGATCACTAGACAAATGCATTATGCCTTAGTCAAAGCCTTAAAGCAGAGGTCAAGTCAAAACAAATCTTTGCAATAATGTTCTATCTCCTCCCACAAGTATAAACATTGCATTTGGATAATGGAATAAGAATTAAGCAGAAAAATCCACCGCTAGTCAGTCACTCTTCCGAGGTTTGGACTTTTTTACTATCTTCAACCAGCGGCTAATCATTGATCCAGCCGTGCCCCCCATTATCCAGCCTCTTTGCTGACTGCCCCTCGCCCAGCGTGATGACATCACTGGCGAGCTACAGAAACAACCTTAATGCTGGCATCATTGAGTCCGAAATATATGTAGCATATGGCAGTATACCGTGCTGCTATATAATGTTACGGCAGTGCCGCAGAGCATATGTTAATGCGTAGACTTGTTACGTTAAGTACTGTTGGTACACATTTGTTGAACTTACATTCTTGGGGTAGTGGGGTGACAATTGAACCTAACATTGCAAAGAAAACCTTTTACTTGAGGTTTTAAGCTAAATGCTAAGCTTGCTAAGCTAACCGTGCCGTGACAGTTAATAGTGCGATCCACATAACAGCTAACAATGGGGTACACCGTATACTAGTTGTACAGTTGACAGTTAAAGAGTAATAGAATAAAACCTTGTGTTAACCAGCAGGCGTGTTTTTTTTTTTTTTTCTTCCCTTTTGATTATGATGCACGGCGTGGTATGAATTTAAGCAGCTGTGATTATCAAACATTGCATATTCATTCACTGAGGCTCTTTCACACCCACTGGTTGATTTCAATTTTTAATGTTTGTCTTGTTAACGTTGCCCTACATTTGATAGCAGAAAAAAAAAAAAACTCCCTCATATTCGTTTTAATGTTTTAAGAGGGAGCAGTCATTCACTTAAAGAGATCATTCATTTCTCACAAAGTACAAGAAGACAACCTGACCGTGATCTCTGAGCTACAAAGTAATAAAAAGCAAAAGTAAGATTAACATGCTCTAATCTCGTTGCACACTTGAGTACAATGACAATAAAGGGATTTCTTATTTCTAATTTCTAATTATCAGACAATACCACCACTTATAGCGCTTGTATGCTTGAGAGGATGATATCATTTGGGGCGGTAACGTGCCACCACAACTGCAGCTGGCGCTGTCTACTTCATTCTGGCACTGTGTTTCTGACCCTCGGATGTGTGTACTGTAAAACAGTTCATCCAGTTTACACAGGCACAGTGAAGAAGGCCTTGCAGGCCCTGACTGCTCACCACAGCGCAGTACCAAGACTGGCCTGTGGGTAGTCACAATTCCACAGGGCATCCAGACTAAAGTAAAATACAAAATAGGGTTAGTAGAGGAAGAAAAGTCAACAACCAAGACCCATTTGTAGTTAAAGAACATTGAGCTATTCAAAACATTTTCATTATCAACTCCACTGGTACCATGCAGATGTGTGTTTGTGTTTCACATTCATTTGGGAGCAGTCATTTCCATGAAGATATAAATCAATTCTCAGAAAGAGCAAGAAGACATTTTGACCTTGACGGCAACAATGCTGCTTTAACTCAGACAATGCCACAGATATTATGTTACAGTAATAAAGTGAAATATAAGTAGAGAGGCCACATGTTTCACTCCCACAATTCCCAGCGGCGATGGCGTAAACTGCATCCTCATTTTTGTCTCCACACAGCTCATCGCCTGCTCAAGTATGAGTGACTCACATGTACGTAAGGATAAGAACTTGGTAGAAATAAGTGGACAAAAGCATGGCTCTGGATCTTTCTCACAGCCATAACTGTACTTTAGTTTTAATGCTTAAGTGGAATTCAACTTAATAAATGGCAGCAATTAATTACTCCCTCATTACAGTGCCAGAATGAGTAGATGAATTGGACTGCGTGACGACCCGATGAACCGATCGGATTTGGTCGAGCTTAATGCCAGCTTGGTGAGTCATGTAGACTGGAATTTACGACACTCAGGCATGAGGAACAAAGGTGAAATTATGAAATTCATACAGTGAGGACAGGAAAACTTAGTATACTGCTCCATGTCTACGTTGTTCTCATTTTTAACACAAAGTTAGCAAGTTAGAAGTCAACTTCCGCCGTGGAATGGCTATAGTTAGACTTCAAGTTACATTCCTAATAGAGCATGAGTTGAGTTAAAATTAAAAAGAAAAGTTGGATGTGATGACAAATCGCATTAAATTCCAATTACAGCACACAATGAACAATTGGGTGTATTTTATCGAGTTTGTTTTACATGTTGGTGTTTGTTTTTACTTTGTATTTACTCAGTACAGCGTCCTTGAGTGTCCTGAAAGGCGCTTCCAAATCAAATTTATTATCATTATTATTATTATTATGTAATTACTACTCCTCAGTGGAGCTGTCATGATCTGTCTTTGTTGTTTTCGGTTCAGCATTTAGTTTGATGTTTTTTCCTTGTGTTTGGTGTGTCCCGTCATGTTCATTCCACCTGCGTTCGTCTACCCATGCCCCAGTGTTAACCAATCAGCTCCTTCCAACCCTTTGTGTCTCCTCCAAGTGCTCCTCGTTGTCTCGATAATTTGTATTTAGTTCCCTGTTTACTTTGAGTTTTTGTTGGTGCGTTGTCCCTGTCAGATGTTCATGTCCACGGCATTTTACCTCCTGCCTGTCTCGCCTTTTCCACTTCAGTCCTTGTGTTTTGTTGCTCCTTGTTGTTTTGTACATTGATATTTTATTTATCCCAAGTTCCTTGTTTAATCTTTGTTTCGTCCATTAAATACCATATAAGTTTCACTTTGCCCCGTTTCCCTGCGTTTGGGTCCTCCTCTTCCTCAATTTACGTAAACCTGACAGAAGCCCACCGTTAGTCTGAGATTGGACAATATGCTAATGGTGATGTGGCAGCAAAACACTGTAGAGTTAACAAAAATGATTCTCCATAATTTGAAAGTTTCTCCTAATTATTGAAACATCCAACCCTCTATACATTGGCCTCACCGTATATCACCTAACAGCCCTTCCAGAGGCGGCGGTAATCTGACACAGGCCTGCTTTCCATCCCAAACACCAAACTCTGAATTTTCTTTGATGTGGTCTTTCATTGCAGCAGCATTTAATGCCGAATAACTCAGTAATAATCAACAAGGAGAGAGACACTTTGTTTTCCCCAAACAACCAAAGTGATGTCTTTGTGGAGGTTATCGTCGTCACTAATTTGTATGTGGCAAACTTTTTCATATTCTACTTGAACAAAATCTACACACAAGTACATTCTTGAGCAACAAGAGTACAGAAAGTCTGAAACTGAGAATTCCATTAAAGTGTAGCGAATTCTAAGAAATCACAAAACACGGGTTGCTAATTTGAGTCACACTGGATTGGGACACATTCACCAACTCTTCAAATTCAGTCACTACTGAGAACTTGATTATAGAGATCACGCTGAGTCCTTTAAATCAGATTTTCCATGTCAGAAACAGTGTTCAATCAGTATTTATGTATGTAGTTTGATTTGAAAGTTTTATCATTTTAAATTGAAAATTTGTCTGTCCAATATTTATTTTCTCATATTCAGCCATTTATGAGGTGTAAGGTTTACGTGCATATTCAAGGCGTCCAGTTGTACAGTTGAGTTGAGTGAGTTGAGCACCACACAGAAAAGAAAGTCAAATTATGAGAAGTTGCTCTTTCATCAAAGAGTGACCTTTGGGGTCTAAATGTCAGCTCCAGAAGATGGCTCAAGTGGATTTGGAACGTCGCCTCTCGGGAGGAAAAGAAGCCTGAAGCTGTTTTGCAAAGTCGAGACATTCTGACCAAACATTGTTTATTGGGGGTCATATCGTCACACCGGTGTTGTGCCGATCAGGTGTGGGAATATTTAGTGGATATACAAAAAAGCATCAATTGCTCAGCTCTGATAATAATAATGTGCCGTCATACAATTACAAGATTATTTTTGAAAATCTTTGACCTCATTTTCATAGTACTGTTATTTTTGTGTGTGTTTGCCTCTAAAATTGTTTGGAGTTTATTGAAGCTTTGCATGAACATGCGTTAGGCAGATAGCCTCGGGAACATGTGCTCTTTTGAGTTCGTGGTTGATTCCTGTTGGTAGGCGAAATCTGTTCTATTGAATCGTGAAAACACGTATGAAGTGTTTTGAAATTCATTCCGTACATGTGCTGGGCATGTTCTGTGTTTGCAATTAGACAGAAACGTTGTCCATTTACGGCAAAGACTCCCACAGAGCAGTTACAGCCTCTGGGGGAAGCATTTATCCAATCGTAAAACAGCCTCAACCCTCAACGCTCATAAACCAGAAACTAAAGAGATAGTGAAAAGTAAAAGAAACATTAGCTGTAAATAGGCCAGTTGATGTTAATTAATGAATGCGAGCAAAACTATGAGAAGCGTGTTACACGTGTAAGAATACAAGAGTGAAAACAATGGAAAACAGGAAAACACTGACTTGCAATTTAAATATGCTCGGTTTACAATAGGCCAAAGCTTTGTGAAATGAAGTTTACCCAGAATTACAATGTTGGGGCAAACCAGTGCAATTGGCATGCATGGAAGCTAATGAGTCAGAGCCGCACCTATTTAAATGCAATGCAGTCTATCGAAACCGTCACAACCTTCCGCCCCACTTCTTCTGTTTTTTTTTTTTTTGAATGATTACCATTTACGACTAGTTCAAGTTATACGCCGAACATCAGAACCTGTTTGCATCGTCATGTTATTGACTTCCTAACCATCTGTTCCTGGAGGTAGTTTGTATTTGATATTACTTTATCGAGGAAAAAACATCCACAGAAGTAAAACATGCTGTGGCGATGGGAAGCATTTACCCCAAATAAATCTCATGTTCTGGAATCAGATTTGCAGATCATCTTGTTTTATATGACTGTCAAGTGAAAACCTATATCATCGGAATGATGTGATGAGAAAACTAGAAGAACTAGAAGTACACATATTTCAAAAGATGCTACACCGCATAATTTGCAAGAACTGGTTGTATGGCGATCAAGGTTGGGGTAATTGTTTTAAGATACATTTCAATCTAAATACCTTACACCACAGGTGTCAAATTGAAGGCCCGGGGGCCAGATTTAGGCCACTTTATCATTTAATGTGGCCCACAAAGACAAATCACGAAATACCAAAAATTGCAAATTGTTTTAACTTTTGAAAACAAGGAGATATTGCAAGCATCTTTGTTGTTACCACCCCCACAAAATGATGTGCAAAGCCGGGAAGGAGGAAGGGGTGAGGACAAGAGGGGCCCGGGCAGCTGTCAGACTAACATACGCCTCCCTCTGTGAATAGACATTGATGGACCGGGGCTCGGATGGGGTCGGTGTGTGGATGGGGGCAGGGGGGTGGTGGGGTGGTGTTTGGGAGCGAGCACACAGCTGCCACAGAGATGTCACTCATGTGTTATCAGGCCCTCTCATCTGGACTGCCTAATGGGCTAGTGGACACTGTGGGTATTAGCTACAACCAGAGATGGCCCAAACCTTAATTTGGCCCTTGAGCAGATTTTGGTGTGGGACCCCCCCCCCCCTTCCGTTGTGTCACCTCTATCATTGCTTTAATATGTTTAAAAAAAAAAAAAAAACATCATCCATTAATTTTTGGTGCCACTTTTATTTAGGATCACAGGGGAGTTAATCCTGAGAATCAGACTTTGCAGAGAATTGGTCTGGATAAATCACAAAGTGTCTACAACAGGCAACCATGCACACTAACCTCCACGCACATCCTGTAATGTGAAATCAAACCAACCTTTGAAAAATGGTAATAGATGCTGATAAGTGATTGATTGACATTTTACATTTAAATGTCAGATGGCTGGATCATGCAATAACTTCACTCATTCATACAGTCCAGATGACGCAGTTTTCAAGTGTCGTGACAACTATACAGCAAAGCAAATCCAACACTGACACCTAGTGGAAGAACTGAGTTGATCAGAGAAATAACTACTATGCAAATTTATGTATCTATTGTCTTTATACCGTTTTTCCATTTTGTGTGAAAAGTCGACAACACTTTGGACTAGTTGGCATTAAATTACAGGGCACATATTGAGACTGACAACTTTGTGGATCACAGCAAAATAGTCCTTGAGTGGGAAGTGAGCTGTACATTGCACAATGTACAAACATTTATTTGCACAAATGTACATCCATAAATACATAAACTACCAGTCAAAAATTTAGAGACATTTTCTAGTGCTACTAAGTTCAAAACTGTTTTAAAACATACATAACTACTCTACATACAGTACATGGGACAAAAAGATCCTCTGGCATTTGCTTTGTCTGTTCACATAAGAAGAGGTGAAAGTTGTTGTCTGGCAACTTGTGACTTGCCATGAAAACCCATTTGCTCACAATGCTCCGAGCATCCGACAGTTCCTGGTCGAGATGAACATCATCCTTTTAAAGGTCAACATCCATCCATCCATTTTCTGAACCGCTTCTCCTCACAAGGGTCACGGGGGTGCTGGAGCCTATCTCAGCTGGCATCGGGCAGTCGGCGTGAAGTGGTTGCCAGCCAATCGCAGGGCACACATAGACGAACAACCATCCACGCACACATTCATACCTGGGAGCAATTTAGAGTGTTCAATCAACCTGCCATGCATGTTTTTGGAATGTGGGAGGAAACCGGAGTACCCGGAGGAAACCCACGCAGGCGCGGGCAGAATATGCAAACGGCACACAGAAAGGCCGGAGCCGGAATCAAACCGTGCACATCTGCGCTGTGAGCCTGTGAGGCCATTGTGCTAACCAGTTGTCCACCGTGCCGCCCTGAAGGTCAACAAAGTGACCTATTTTAAAGACATGGAAAACATCAAAATGAATGACTGTGACACACAGAGTCGCGGAGGATCCCAAAAGAATGCTCCCATATGTGCATGAAAGTGCAGCAGAGAAGGCTTAAAAAGTGTGTTAGACTCCAGCGAGATTACTTTGAAGATTTTGTAGTTTGGATTTGAAATACATAATTTCTGGGACTGGTTCTGCAACTGTTCTGACACACCTTGAATAAACATTCTTACATACATACATGCACTTTGTTCATGCAAACATACATGCATACAAAATCCTGATGCATGCAATAATTGCACTGATTATATATATATATATATATATATATATATATATATATATATATATATATATATATATGTATAAGGAATCAAATTTTGATGGACTGCAAATCAAACTGGCCCAATAAAATTATCTCTACTGCCCTCCATTGGAATAAAAGCAAAACTGCAGGTGAACAGTCCTTTGGCTGCGACCCACATTTTCCACTCGTCATCATATCGACCCATTATGAGAGAACTAAACACAAACACGGTTCTTTTTCTTTTCTTTTTTTTTTTTTTTTTGGATTGTCTATACACAAGCCAGGGTTGGGGCAGGTCATTTGTGGGCCCGAAGCAAAATAATGCTTGTACTCTAGTATCAAAACTCACCTAAAATAAGCTGTTTTAAAGTCAAATGAGGCAAACTGTAATGAAATTTCAACATAACTATTTCACAGTCTCACGATGTCCTGAATAGTCACAATCACGTGTACATTAGTGCAAAAAAAAGTGAATAAAGAGAAAGAATTTCATAAAATATTTCAAATTTTGGTGCACTGAGATAGAAATAAATTAGTTTGGTAATAAGTGCAAACAAATAATAGAGATTATCAACTGCAATGAAAACCAATAAATATGAATGACCCTAAAGTTGTCGGAGAATTGGGACTCATCTTGTTTCTCGTGACTCATTTCAAGGGACAAGACAAGACGTAAGGGGTGGTATTGGGATTAGGCCTAGAATGTTCTCGTCCTGGTTTTCTGAGATGCAGTCAATGCAAATAATCTCTTTTCCTACCTTGTCTTTGACTATCTGTGCTGCAAATGCATGTTATGCCAATATTTTTTGTTACCATTATCAGCGGGAGGGGCGTGGTTGCAGATAGCTGAACCCCTTCCTTCCTTTTCCTCGATTCGTTAGGTCCCGAACCCCTGGCTGTGTGCCTTTGTCTTGAAGGCTATTAATAATGGCACACACACTCAAACACGCACTCACACTTTTACAGCAATAAAACAATTTTGCAATTTGCACAGTGTTTTAAAAATAAGCATTTTAATACACTGTGTAATAAGTTAATAACTGATTCGATCATTATTTTTACTTGGGGCGGGGAACTATGTTAATATTGACTGATAAAAACACATTCACATCAAAGTTCCGAATGGGTAAATTGGACTGATTAATCATTTGCGTTTTTATATCCTCATAAATACATATATGACATAAATGAAAAATGACCCCAGTTATGAAAACTCTGTAATGGGGAATTACTGATCCGAGTAGTCTCACGTATTTGTTTTGGTGGATTTAGAGGATTTTCATATTTTTTGGGCACAGGAACTTTTTAAGTGTGTAAATGATTGCATGGGGATATAACATGCAAAAATGTTGATTCGTTTTCAGTCCAACTTGTAATGTAATGCAACCACTTGACAATTCACTTTTTTGTTCACTATTTACATATATCATGACAAGGCCTTGTTTGTCTTGACTTCAGTCAAGCTCATTTTCTACTGTGACTATTTGCTGTACTAAATTGTTCGTTACTAGGCGACAGTTTCCACACTGTCGTTAACCCCAAAATATATAAACACATTGGAAGAGAAGATTCCGTTATGATTCTTAAAGTAAACATCTGCTGAGCCCAAGGTGGAACAATTTTGTCATTTTCTGTCGGGCTGCGGCACCAGTTAATGCCAATTAAAGCTCTTTTCTGTTGGGACATTTACATAAGGCTGTGGAGAAAAGCACAGAGCAGGGGTTGTTTTCCATTCTGGCACCAGACGTTTCCTAGATACACTCAGGCCTGTTTTCAGCACCTTCAGGAGATTTTTGTTTGACATGCAGCAAAAAAGGGGCTTAATCCTCTTGGTTTATATTTAGTACAGACCTCTCATTACAGTCTGACTCACAGGGTCGCTCACTTGACTTTCTGCCAGTTGTAATTTAAATGACTAGAGGGCTAGGTGGGAGACGTGAGCAGGAGAACCTCCTCAACCCTGTTTTGGATGTGCCGCTTATATGGTTGATGTTTTCCAGAGGGCCCCAAGCGCGTGACAATCGCACAATCTTTTGCATTAAAGGATGATTTCGCCACTCTATATTTCTCATCATATCACAGAAACACTTTAGGAGACAAACAATGCTTACCTTTCTGGTGAGTTGTGTCAGGAAGGGCATACTGTGTGATTGACTCATTGGTGCAACTGCTTCAAGTCAAAACAACAACTTGTTAGCATCAACAATAATGTTGGCTCGATTTTATGTTTTATAGTGGTTAACTTGTGTTATTTTTTTTAACAATGATACGCTACTTTTATTACATAATATAAAATAGTCTAAATTATTATTTTAACAAATTTACATTATAGTGGTTAACTTCTTTTTACACTTTAATGAATTTTATATTTTGACTTTTTCCAATCATTAATGTGACACATTAGCTGTACAGCTCAATTGATAAAAAAAAAGAAAAAAAATCTTTTTAAGGGTTAGCTAAACAACTCAGCAAATGTGGTTGCACAAGTGTGCACACCCTCTTTTAACAAGCGACAGTGTTCAGAATGAATCAAGAGCACGTTAAATGGGAGTCAACACCTGCCTGCCACCTTTTAAAGTGCCTCTGATTAACCTAAAATAAAGTTCAGTGGTTTTAGCAAGCTTTTCCCGACAGTGTTTGTTTCCTGGTAGAAGCCTGAAATGATACGCTAATAATGACCGCTATTTGGAAGTTACTGTTCAAAATTCCCTCCACCTTGACAGTTCCATATGAAGACAAATTTTACGCCCAAAGAGTGATGCTGCCGCCACCATGCTTCACTGTAGGCACTCAATAGTGTTCTTTTGGAACGGAGCCATTTTTACAAAATATAGCTGGGCTTGGATGTTTTTATTTATAAGGTAAGACCTCTTAAATGAGGAAACTGGAAGAAAATCCACGCAAGCACAGGGAGGACATCCCCATGACCTCTGAACTGTGTGGCTGCACTGTGATACTGTGATACCCACTGTACCACATACAAATATATAAATGAAAATCAGTTTCTCCAATTTTTGCTATTTAAAGGTTCTGCAAATGCTTGACTAAACTCAATATTTTTTATTTATTCTACAAATACAAAATTACTGACACCTATAACATCAAACCATAAATACAAATATTGTCACTAATAAGATTTATTTAGTAGAGAAAATTAAGAGTTGTCAAAATACCCCAAAAATGTCTGGCATTTTTTTTTTACCCTAGATTCTTTTATTATCACTGGCATTGGGCGGAATCCTCTCCAAAATCAGCACTCAGCCGATCCAAGCTGTCTTTGGGCATTAGGTCAATAATTTGTAAAATAACACCCACATGTGTGCACTGACCAATAGAACAGATTTGGGAAAAACTATGTAACCAACCTACCAAATTTTGACATAGTAGTTCACTATAACAATTATAGTATAGTATAGTATAGTATAGTGATGGAAGTATTTTAGCGCTTCTAGATTAGGAACCAAGAGTTGAAGCGAGCAAATCCGAGCTGTCAGTCTCTCTTGAAGTAAAATGGGTCATCGGCAACCTCTTTCAGAAAATAACTGACCTTTGTACCACAGGAACAAAATGCTCCAATTTAATTGGTAAGGGAGGATAAATGAGTCCGGCCGACATTATAAAGCACCCAGTGGGAGCTCCAAAATAGGCCTCAGCACAGTGGGATTCATTCTGGCTGCAAGAGTGGTGGAGAAATATGTCAGCAATTTGGGGGTCCAATCAAAACAGAAAAGAGTGAATTGACCTGACAGAAATAGTAAGATGGGCGGAGTTAAGTCATGCCCACAGCTTGGGACCTTTCATGACCTTCTACACCCTTGTGTGTTGGGGCGGGTGGCCCAGTATTATTTCCATATACAGTACATTTCAATGCTATAGGTAGTTTCAAACTACAAGTGAGACATTCAGAGTTTGGGCTGCAGTACTTTAAAACTACGTCTTTAGAGCTAAACATGGACAGAAGTGTTGGTACATTAAAAAAATTTTTATAAAATTGTTATTTTAGTGAATAAAATTACATCAAGCAGAATTGGTATTAAAAATTGAAACAAGCTGACAAAAAATTAAGGGCCCTCGATGTAACATTTTGCTGCACAACATTTTGAAACGATCATTGCAATCTAGTTCAATGTTATTCTCAATTCTGCGTTTGCACCTGAGTGTGCCTTTTCTACACTCCATAATAGACTGCGATCACAGCTCCTCAGAATCAGCTCATGTTTTGTTCTTCACTTTGTTGTGTATTTTCTACTGAATGTTTTGAGTCATGATCCAGTTGAATTTCTTTTGGATGCGGTCAAGCTTTTACACGCTGTGGAACATATTTGATAGTTTTGAGACTCCATTTACCTATTGACTCAAAATACTTGGGGCTGAATTCGCAAAGAATAAAATGATAGCACCTTCTATTACACTTCATTTGCACCCACGGTTTGCCGCGTCTTATCATTACAAAGGATATTGCACTAATGACATACGAGCGCAAACAAGCCCATAAATTGTGCCTCTGATTTATCCCTGGTTGCAAAAAGCCACACGTCTTGCGTCCTGCACCCCAAAAATGAGCATGTTTCCTCCTCCATGTTTTACGGTAGGTAGCGTGTTCTTCACATGCTTCATCTTTTACAGCAGCAAACACAGAAATAATAATATACGCAAATCATTCTTGTGTCTATCAAATGGCCAATGAATATTCTTACAGAATTATTTTTCAGATTTTTTCCTTTTTTTTAGTTTTCTTTCGTAAACAGCGAAAACCAAACATCTTGTGCATGCATGTATACTTCAAATATGGCTAAGCACAGTTTGCATAAAGTGCCCTGTTATTGTTTGACTAATCCCACAATCAGATGGGATATACTCACTCTCACCCGATATCCAAATGAGGACAAGTGGTATAGAAAATTGATGGATGGATGGATGGGGGGGGGGGGGTCTTTGCCCACCCATCAAGTGTGAAATCACACAAAAAATGTGGCCATAAACAAGCTATTCAGAATTTTGCAGCATTGTGACATCACAATCTAGCTGATTTATATAGTGCCCCCCCCCAAACCCACCACAGCAATTCTCCATCCATTTCTTGCCAGCTCAGTTGGTTGAAGAGCTGCCATTTTCTTTCCCTACAAATGGCATAATGAATAGACTGTAATACATGAGAAGGACATCACTTGAGAATTGCAGCAGAGAGACAATTAAAAATATATATTCCATTGTAAAGGGCTAAATGTGAGTTGTGTCATTAATAATTCCCCTTTTGTTTGCAAATGTAGTCAAATACTATGGAAACGTTTCCAAGACAATTCCCTGCAATAAGTGCGCCTATTCCCCATAAAACTATTTGCTCTGTCTGTATACGTCTAGTCTATTTGTAAGAATCCTGTGTATTGCTGCGTACAAAAAAAAACTGTTGCTTATTTCACATGGGTGAGAATACCAGATTATTTCCGGGTTTTCCTATTTTTAGACTATTCATTTTAAGTACTGGTGAGATGGGGGTCATAGTGTACAGTTGCTTGCTGTCTGGAATTCCAACAATTTTTTTTTTCCATTTCCCAGAGTGCAGAGGGCGGAGTTTCTACTGTGCGCGTGTATACGTGTGTGCGCGTGGGTGTGTGTAACCTCTTTATCAGCACACAAGACACACACTCCCACGCGCGCCCACACAGTGCTTGCATTTCCCTCTGGGATATCCTGCCTGCAACTAATGGTGTAGTATTTACTGACCGTTAAGCAACTCATTGCGTCTACTGTTATCTGTGTGCACAGACTTCCATAAATATTTGTCCTGTTATTTTTAGGACTATTTCCACATTGTGCGCCTTCAAACTGTTTAATGAGTCGAAATTCAAATGGATGAGGCATGTTCCTTATATTAATGACAAATGAGTTGACTGAGATATTTGTTGGAGCCGAGCTACTGACGCGATGTCTAAATGTATATTTTGAGTTGACAGTTTTGCCCGTTCATGACTGTTATCACTCTAAAGGGCTGGCACTGAAACACAAGCCAGAGGAAACACCCAGGTTCAATCACCTTGAGTAATTTATGGAAGCAAAAGAGACTCCAGGAAGTCATACAACTGAACTGTGGTTTGCCCCCCCCCCCACCCCACACACAAACGCACCCCACACTCGCACACACACAAAGTGACTAAAGAATTCTCTCTCTCTTTCTCTTCAATCAATTATTATACAACTTTAAAAAATAATTTGTTCAAATAAGACACTCAATCTTTGACAGAGAATATTAATTCCATGCAGTGAGCAAGGTAAAGTATTTTTTAGGCTAGTTATATTCCTGTTCTGTAAAATGACGCAAGGCAACAGACACAATTCCATTCACAAAATACAGTTTAATACTTCTGCTATCACATGCCACACCATCATCAGAGCACATCTCCAAGGCCAGTCACAGCTGTGAGCAGACGCTCTGACGGTAATCGCTAGGCTACTCCAGTTCCAAGGTACACATACTGAGAAATTCATGAGCCATTCTGAACCAACGTGCGATTCACACACATGCTCAAAGAACAAAATATACCTAAAAAGTTGGTCCACCACATTCCACTGCATGAGTGGAAACCAAGATACAAATGTTGACTTAACGGGATGACTTAATCAATATATACAGTTCAATGTTTCTGTTTGCCTCATCTGTCCTCATCAGGAGCTCATTGTGCACTTATCCGGTGTGTCATATCCTTGCCCCAAGCTGCTGACCTCCAGCTACCTTTAACAGAAGGCGGCTATTTTTGGTCTCAGGCTTCCTTAGAATCATCAGGGGAGTGCTGAAAATTCTGCTTGAGAGCCATGTCTGTCTGATGAAATGATGCCACATGTTGGGTTTCACACGCAAAACCTGATGGGCAACAGCTGGTATTTTATGTTCCAAATTTTCAGTGACTCAACTGTTGGCTTGCTTGATTGGAATATGATGAGCATGAATACCAAACATAATTTAGAGATAAAATCTCAAACTCAATTTGGTAAACATCATCAACTCGCTTTACAGTCTAAACATTGTAAAGAGGTGCTTCAAAGGCGCACACACATGATGGCCAGGACCTGCACAGAAATACACTGGCCGTTTGGCAAAATTCACATCCTTTCCCGAAATTCCCGATGGCCCTGCTCCTTAGTCAGTAATCATCTCCTTTGGGGAGGCTAATAAGCTACATTTCCGACAAGTGTCATGAAGGGATGACGAGAAAAGATGAAGAAGCCATGCTAAATGCTAAGATAATCTAAAATTTTAACACTGCAACTGAGTGCTTTGGTGATAGATAACTCTTTTCACAGATGTCTGGTGGGAACCACGGAGAAGATCCAACTTTGAGCAGCAACATATATATCGCGGAACTGAAAGAGCAATCATAGTCTTACTTCTGAAGCACAACATGTGCAAACATGCATGTCAGGTCAGGCCCATTCCATTGTTTACAGAAAGCATATCAGTTTAATGCTTTGATGATATTATTAGGAAATGTTTTAGAACCTCCTTCGGCAGTCAAAAATTCCCAGTCGAGACCCTCTGGAAAGTCATGAATTGGCTTTAGTGAAAAGTAGCTCCACACACAGACGGAAACAGAGTGTTTGGCTGATTAGCTGGCCATGGAAATTGAAATAGAGCTCTATCAAAGGCTGTGTAAATAGAACAGTCAAGTCAAGTCAAGTCAATTTTATTTGTATAGCCCTTAATCACAGACAGTCTCAAAGGGCTTTACATAACCACAATCGACATCCCCGATCTTAACCCCCAGGAGGGCAAGGAAAAACTCAAAAACCCCATTAGGGGAAAAGTGAGAAACCTTGAGAAGGGACCACAGATGGGGGAATCCCCCTTCCAGGATGACCAGGCTGCAATGGATGCCAACTGGGCAACATTTGACACATACAATGATGCTATGCAATAATAGATGAGATAATGTGAGAGTCAATTGAATCAAGTTCTGCAGGAAGATGACTTCAGTGGAGTGGGTCGTCATCCAGGGCCGTAATATCCATGGCAGCATATCCGAGGATGAGCCTTCGATCTTGTACAGGTCAGTTGGTGTAAATTCAGAACAGCCACTTCCAAGTGAATCACCATCACCTAATTCCCAAGTCGGGGAATTGGGAACAGAAAAGAAAGAACAGAAATAGTAAACAGGCCAACACGTAGTTCAACGAAGTGCTGAAATATAAGGAAATCAGAAGAGGCGCTGCATGAAGACGACTTTGGCAGAGCAGGTCCCTTCCCGGTTTGTCAGTGCCGTGATCTTCAAAGCAAGTCCCCTTCACCTAATTCCCAAGCAGGGAAAGGAGGGGGCAGAAAAGAGAAGAAGCGGCAGTAAACAGGCCAACAAATAATTAAATTGGATGCTAAAGTATATAAATAAATTGATCAAATGTCGCGCTGCAGGAAGACGACATCACTGGAACAGGTGCATGCCCAGTTGGTCAATGCCTTAAACTTCCTAGTGGGTCACCGTCACCTAATCCCCCAGCCGGGGGAAAAGGGGGCAGAAAAGAAAAGAAAAGAGAAAAAAAAGCGGCAGTAAACAGGCCAACAAATAGTTCAGCTAAATGCACAAGAGTATAAATGCGTCTTTAATAGTGTTTTGAACATTTCTACTGAGGTGGCACCTCTAATATCTGAGGGTAGTGCATTCCAAAGCATTGGTGCCCGAATAGAGAACGCTCTAGAACCTGCGGACCTCTTTTTGGCTCGCGGGATCACTAAAAGACCAGCATTTTGTGAGCGAAGGTTTCGGGACGGAACATATGGTACCACGAGGTCAACGAGATAGGAAGGTGCTAAGCCGTGCAATATTTTAAAGGTAAGTAGCAGAACTTTAAAATCACATCTCAAGTGGACCGGAAGCCAATGCAAATTGGCTAATATCGGGGTAATATGAGCAAACTTTCTCGTCTTAGTTAAGAGTCTAGCTGCTGCATTTTGAACTAACTGCAGACTTTTAATACTCGACATGGGGAGACCCGAGAGCAAAGCGTTACAATAGTCGAGGCGAGAAGTAACAAACGCATGGATTAAGATTTCCGCGTCACACGTTGATAGAATTGGGCGAATTTTAGCAATGTTACGCAGATGAAAAAACGCAGTTCGAGTAATATTTTTAATGTGCATTTGAAATGACATAGTTGCGTCAAATATAACACCGAGATTTTTTGTTGAATCCTTTTGGGCAATATTACATTTATCGATACTCAGAGTGGTGTCTTTGAAAAGGTATAGATGACGCGCTGGTCCAATGATGAGCATCTCGGTTTTATCTGAGTTAAGACGCAAAAAATTGAAAGACATCCATTGTTTAATTTCGGCAAGGCATGCCTCTAATTTATAGCAATCACGCGGATTCGTTATATCCAACGGCATGTATAACTGCGTATCATCAGCATAACAGTGAAAACTAATGTTTATAATATCACCAAGCGGTAGCATGTAGATGCTAAACAATAGAGGTCCAAGTACCGATCCCTGCGGAACTCCACGTGATCTTGCAAAGATCCGAAGTCGCATTTGCCATGAATTACATGGTGCGTCCTGTCCGACAGATACGAATTAAACCAAGAAAGCGCTGAACCTGAAATGCCAACACACATTTCAAGGGGTTTTAATAATATGTTATGATCAACGGTGTCAAAAGCGGCGCTAAGATCGAGTAAGAGTAATATTGATGAGGTGTCGGCGTCCATAGCTATGAGAAGATCATTAGTAACTTTAACAAGGTTAATTTAAATAAGTATATTATCCGCATGAGTTACTAAATCAGCTACGAATTCAGAAAATTCATCTAAAAAGCCTGAGTAAGAGCCAGGCGGACGGTAAAGAACGGCAAGATAAAACTGCAGCGCGGCTGTGTATCGCATAATAAGAACTTCAAATGTTTTAAAGGAATTGCTAGGACGAGGACTAAGTTTTAGATTAGATTCGGAAATGAGGGCTACACCCCAGCCTTTCTTTTAGGGCGCGCAACATGTGAGCTCACGAAGTTTGGAGGCGAAGCCTCATTTAGCGGTAAAAACTGATTCGGTTTTAACCAGGTCTCGCAAAGACCAATCATGTTAAGATTATGGTCTCTAATAAGGTCATTAACTAACAAGGCTTTTGATGAAAGCGATCTAATATTTACAAAAACCGAGTTTCAGTAAAATAGGTCTATCTAAGTTATTCCGCGCAACAGGACTCCTGATCATAATATTAAGGAGATTGCCTTGCCTAGGTCCCGGATTGTACCTCGAGCAACTATAAACGCGGCGAGAATTTCCGACGGTCGGAATCCGATAGTTATTTACCAGCTTTCAAGTGCTATTATTGTGAGAGAACGGCTCGTCGTCGATAAAACCGACCGAGGAGGAATGCTTAAACCCATCATGTATTGCCACCTCAGTAGAAATTATATCAGTATGAGATGTAACAACGTATGGTGTGTAGCGCTCAAATCTAGAAGAAAAGCTATGTGTGTTGTCTAAGTCTAGCATAGCGCTAGTTAGCTCTAGCCTTACAGACTCCATACCCTTCCTTACGGGCTCACTATTCGCCTGCAACCCGACCTGCTCTAATATGAATAATCATGGAAGGCTCAAACAATAACCTATGTTTCTAGAAAGAGTGATGCCGCCTTCCCAGTTAGGGTGAAGACCGTCCATCCTCAGCAGGTCGGGTCGGCCCCAGAAAGAAGGCCAGTTATCTATAAACTGCAGTCCCTGCTCACTACAAAAACTAGCCAGCCACCGATTTAGCGAGAATAATCTACTAAACCTCTCATCATTGCCTCTCGCAGGCAAGGGGCCAGAGACAATTACACGATGCCGACTCATCTTTCTGGCGAGATCACAAGTCCTTGCTATGTTTTTCTTTGTGATCTCTGATTGCTTCATCCTAGTGTCATTGGAGCCAACGTGTATCACTATATCTGAATAGCTAGCGTTGTTTGCACTGCGCTGGTGTCTTGCGTGCTAGCTCCATGAGATTAGCTTCAATGTCGGGTGCTCTGGCCCCAGGAATACACATTACTGTGGCTGGATTTTCAAGCTTAATGTGGCGGGTAATGGAGTCACCTATCACTAAAGTGCGGGAGACCGAGGTGGAATGGAACTGCTATGTGTCTTAACAGGCTCACCGCGATTAGCAAGCCGTTTACGGCCAATGCTAACCGGACTAGCAGGTTGGCTACAACCCGTGCTAGCAGTCGAGTCCGCCACATTTACGTTTACCACATTACTCTGCTCTAGCTGGCGGACACGTCCCTCTAGCAGGGAGAGTCTTTCCATGAGAATGGTGCAAGTGTTGCATGTGGTGGTGCACGAAACCATAGTTGCGTTTACTCGCCCGGTGGATGAAAGCGGAGGAGCTGCAACAAGGGAGCGGAACACACAACACAGATGTGATATGTATTTTTTTTAATACATTACTCAAACAAAAGAACTGAATGGAAAATGGAAGAATTTATAAAATCTCATTAAGTCCCACATCACTTAAACAGTGGGTCACTGATGATGTCGTGGTACACTCGCCTGAGTTGTGTGCGGGCAGCGTGGTTTCAGTTGCCACACAGTGACGGTGTCTATGTTTGCCCCGTGACTGGTTGGCAACCAGTTCAGGGTGTAGTGCGCCTTTCGCCCGTCGTCAGCTGGGATAGGCTCCAGCACGATCCCGCGACCTTGTACAGGATAAGTGGTGTGGATAATGACATGACATGACATCACTTAAACACTTATTGTTGTGTTGGCGATTTAAAGTGAGCTCTGACTCCATCTCCGAATTGCATTGACCCTGCTTTACTATGGCCAACTAGGACCCTCATCATCTCAATTTTGGCCTGTCACTTTTGACCTCTGCCTGGTTGAGATTATAATGTGCATCCAAAAGTGATTTACGGCAGAGGACAATGACGGACATCATGGAATAAATCACTTTCAAAGATGCACTTTTTAAGAAAAACTGAATTTAACAAGGCTAGGGCTGGCTAGGTCAACCTACACTGTCGCTGGTTAGCTTGTTTCACAGACAGACTCGCAGAACCAAAGAGAGGCCTCCTGCCTCTGCATCAGAGTCTCTGGTGAGTACAATGAGATTTATTGAAAGTTTTTAAATTGATAAATATTAATTGGAACTGCTGTATTGTAGTGTAGAAGTTTAGACATGTTTGAAGGTAATGTATTATAAGACAAAGGTAACTGTCAGGAAACCAAATACATCTGCAAATTTTTTTTCCCACAAGCTTATTTTGCCTTGTCAAGGGGGATGTTTTTCTTCTTCTCTTTGTTCGCTACAGCAGCGATGTAGACGAAGAAGAGGTAGCAGCAGAAGAAGAACGTCTTCTGTGTCAAGGCAGAACAACCTGTTTTAGATGTTTCCCTCGCTCCAACACATCTTCAAATGAGCAATCGTTAACAGGCATGTGCAAAGCTTGCTGATGCTTGAATAAGGTGGGAATCATCTAAAACATGCAAACACATGATAGATCAGATAAAGGCTCGTTTTGGAGGAGAGTCATCATCCACTCCGGTTATCATTTACAGGGATGTTGGTGGAGGGGGGGTGCTGGAGCCTATCCCAGCTGACCTCGGGCGAAAGGTGCACTACACCCTGAACTGGTCGCCAGTTTTTCAATTTCCGTTTATGAAGCAAGAAAGAATGAGATAGCTGGGTCCCGTTCAGTGGAGACAGCACGCTGCCTCCTAGCAGACGGAGGATCGATGGCCTTCCCACACGTGAATATCTGAGAGTTCTCGAAACGTCGTGTGATGTTTGTCTAAAAAATAAAAGCGCATGCATGCTGATCCACAAACGTGACATTCAACACTTCCCAAACTGAATATTTACAAATATGTATGCCTCCTGAGAGTTGACACGACTTTAGCTTTGCTAAATGTCAGAAATATTACCAGTCGGGGTTCGTGTGCGCATTCTTGCTCTTGTCCACTTCAGTCTGTGTAAGTGGAGAATCGATTGGCACAGTGTTTTTGATTTTGTGGAGGTGAGACATGTCAATAAATCCAAGCTACTGTGCATAAGTCTTTTATACTTTCACAGGGTGAAGTGGACAAGAGTAGTAATGTGCCTTTGCATTTGGTGGCTGTTTTAGACAACAGAACTGACAAAGCGTGCAATATTACTTCGCTTGCCTCCCTGCTGTAATATAGACGCTGGAACCCGAAAAAAATAACAAACCGAGCTCCAAATTGGGCGTGCCAATTTGTCTTTTTGGGGGGGGGGCATTTTAGTACTGATGTGATTTTTACATGCAAACCTATTATATAAGTACCAAAGTTAACGTCAATTAAGGGTCCCTTTACGTCCCGACCCTAGACTCGCTTTTGCTGTCAAGCCTGCTTATCATGCCAGCAATCTCAACAAATCAGCGACTGCACAGCACAAGAGGAACAGCTGTGTTTATAGTGCGCTGGCCCTTTAAGAGAGCCCCGTGTTTCCTATTGGCACAGTGACGTCACAGCAGTGCGGTACTCCAGCCTATCGAGTCTGAAGACTGAATGCGATGGTCCTGGTTAGAGTCCTGCTTCACGAGGGACACTTTTACACTGTTCCAAGCGAGGAAAAGGCTGGTCCCTTGAAATGAAGCAGACCCCACAGGCGCTCGCCGTGGATTAAAACGGAAACTTTTACGATGGAGATGGGAAAGTAGAGCGCGAGAAGCAGCACGCTAACAACCGACGCCAACGGACCTTGTACTGCAAAGCAACTCCTCGTAGATGCACGGCCAACGCTGAAAAAATATGCTCCAGCCGAGCCACCTCAGCCCCGGCGTCAGTCGCGAATTCCCCGTGTTTTAAGCAGCTTTCTGAGACGTTCGCCTCTGCTCGCTGGTTGCTTTCCTACCTGTGAAGTTCCATCCAGTCCTTGACCCACCTGCGAGGTACAATCATGGCTGGAAAGCTGACAACGGCGCAAGGCACGGGAATACTGCTGGTGACAGCCAACGTTGGATCCCTGTTCGAGGATGTAAGTTACTCCGTTCGCCTTCTGCACCTACTTGTTTTTTTATTCATGTATTTTTGTGTGTTTCTTTTGCGTTTTTTGTTCGCGTTCCCCTTGCAACATTTCAGCTTGTCACGACTCGCAGTTTCAAGTCGCCCGCGGTAGCCTAAACAGCAACAGTCTCGCGCAGAAACACGCGAGGCTGTCATAGTTTTCATAAACACACTCACTGGCTCTTTATGTTCAACGTTTCCTGTTGTGTGTTTGCAATGGCCCACTTTCTCGCTCATGTCATGTGCGTGGAAATTATTAAGATGTCAGTGAGACGGGACGGGAGATTCACAACACAAGCCCACGTTGCTGTCTGGTCGCCAGCAAAAACAAAACCTTATCAAAGGGTGACAATTATTCTTTTTTTCGCCAGTAGACGAAATCTTATATAAGTGTCATAGATTTTTGCTCATGTTGAGGTTCTTAACCAAAGAAGATCTAAAAGCGTTCCATTTGTCACTTGAGGTTTCTGTTTCGAGCTTTAGCACTGCAATCAAACTAGGGCTGGGTGGGATATGGATGAAAAGTATATTGCGATATATATTCGTATTGGTCGATATATATATATATATTTTTTTTTTTTTTTTCTTTCTTGTATTTCAAACTGTTGAACCTCAATTTTTTTACAGACATCCCATTAACATGAAAATTAAAAACAAATATGGCAAAAATTGGACATGCATGCTTATCACAGGACAGCAATAATATAAAACTCAAGACTTAAAGAAGTCAATGCAATGATGACAAACTCAAATAACTGGTCAATATAAATATTAAATACACTCCTTTTTTATTTCATATCAGTCAATGTTGATAATTATGGATTTCTTGTTATTTTTTACCTAGAACTGTTTTGGATACATTGTAATGTAGTGAAATGAACCGATGCATTTATGCTTTAGATGCTACCCCAAAACAATATTGTTAATACACCTGTATTAGCCTTCATTCAATGAGTAGTGAACTAATAGCCTCATGTTGCGCATGCATTAGTATTGACCAACCACCTCAGGACTACTTTATCTTTTCAGCGGACTCATTATTGCCATAGTTATATGTGGGATGGTGAGAGGACATGGCTAACACTGGCGCCAGCACATTGCGATAGGGAACTCTCCTTGTCTCCATTCGGAGGTGTTTAATTGGTCGTGTTAATGGTCATAATACATCGTATTGTACCGAGTCGACTGGTTATTTATTTGAACAAAGTTACACAACTCTCTTGTTTTGCGTATGACGCACGCCTGCGCCGTTAGTTTAGCTACGTCGTCTTCATTGGTTTGAATGCTTCTTCTTTGTTGGTTTAACAGCTTTTTCTTTGTTGGTTTAAATGACTCTTGTTCATGTTTGGAGGCCGCTGCGGGCTGCCAGCAACACACTCAATGCCGCGGTGGTGGTATGCTTTCATATTTTTTCTATCAAACATTTTATTGAAGGCATTTTCTTTTGATATTGATCACTTGACTATCGTAATACATATTGATGTTGAATTATCGTCCCAGCCCCAAGTCAAACCTTAATAATAAAAATTTAGATTTGAATGAAAATGTCTCTTTAAAGTTGCACAAAACTTCCCAATGCAAACCGATGCCGACCATGTCCTGGCAAGAACTTAAGTCAGTGTCACAGGATTTACTTCAGGCAAAGCAGCAATATCCGAGCATGGTCATATGAGTCGCTGCTTGCTATTTATTTATTTTATTCTTATTTTTACTCTTATGTGGCCGATTATTATTGGTAAGACTTCAGTGTTTTATTGTTTTCAACCTTATTAATGGTGATTGACTTATTTTTACACTTGCACAGTGGAACCTCCGGCTCACGGATTTCGTTTTGAGACCGTTCATGACAGAAGCACCCCCCCCCCGGCCCCCTTTAAAATGAATGGATGCTCTGCATGAATACTGTGGCTGTTTGTGAAACGAAGCAAATTTCGTGAGAAAATTTCGTTCGTACACTGATTTGTTTGTGACCGGGGTGTTTGCATTCCACTGTGTTACATGGTTATTTTTTTTCACATTTCACATCCTTCCCTAGGCTTTACTGACATTGACGTCAATGTGTAACCCAGTTGCATTAAATCAGGGTCAACAGGAGAATTTCTCAAATGGTCCAAAGCCTTCGTGTCAATTACAGTGGTGTTAGCAGTGGGGCTCTCTTTTGTTACATGATGGAAGAGTTCTCCCTCTCTGGACTATAAATATCCCGCCTCTCAACCTCGCTTTGAATGTCTCATGGATTTTTCTCCCCCAGACTTTGAAAAGACTCAGCCGAAATGTCCATGAGAGTTTGTTGCGCTCTTTGAGTGAGTGAGTGAGTGTGTGCTTCTGGTTCTATTTATAGCTCAGAGTGTGTTGGTACCCCTTAAGTAACAGTTGAATGAAGTCTTTGTGGACTTGGATTCCAAATTTAGGTCTGCTCATGAGAAGTGTCATGTGAGACCCTGAGCTCTAAGACACAATGTGGAAGCTAAGAGGCCATCTGAATTTGGTTATAGCTTCATAGTATTTTATTAAATGCGTAGATGAGAAATTCTATTCGTTAGTAGAGACATTCATTCATTTGTGGACACATTTTTAATCTTGAATGATTGCTAAGTTTGTATATTACCTTTGTGCCGGCTGTACTCTCAGTATCCTTGACTTTAGATTTCTTTCAGACTTATCCTAAACTTTGTGAAATTGTTGCTGGTGTAAGCACGCACATTTCTAGCATTTAGAAAGGAACTGAAAAACATTTTTTTAGCAGTTTTCCTGTGTGGGATTTAACGTTTTAAAGCACCCGAGTTTTTTTTTTGTTTGTTTTCTGTGAAGGTTATTTGCAGAGTGCAAATAAACTTGCCTAAAGTGACTTTTCCGATATCAAAAATACTCAATTGCTTTCTGTCATTAGTGCTGTTATTTGTCTGTATGTTGTTTTCCTGCTTTTCTCATCTCTGTAAGTCAGGCGTCGGAACATTGGGGGGGGGTGACCAAGTTGACCTGCACATTTTCTGCCTTCAGAGGTCAGAGCTGTAACACATGTAGGATGCCATAGTACTACACTGAATGTCAAATTTTATGTCAATCGGAGCTGTGGTTTGGAATCTACGGCCCACTGAATTTTGACATTTTCTCCCAAAATGGGCATGGCCACCTACCGTCGAACCCTTTTATCTCTGGAACTACTCGGGCCAGTCTTCACAAAAGAGGTATTGTTGGGCATTAAAAAGATTGGTGCATATTTGAGTAACCTTTACCTTACATATTTACCTTTTGACCGAGAATTTGACCTTGAAATTGACACGTCTTATGTGACCTTAAAGGAAAAGTCAACCGCCAAAAAATCTTGCCGGTAAAATGTTCTATGGTCCTTCACTAGTTTAAACATGGCATTCTGATTCATACATCATTTGTGCGATATAAGTTAAGCGGTCGGCAGAGGTCGTGGGATCGATTCCGGCTCCATCCTTCCTGTGTGGAGTTTGCATTTTCTCCCCGTGCCTGCGTGGGTTTTCTCTGGGTACTCCGGTTTCCTCCCACTTTCCAAAGACATGTATGATAGGTTGATTGAACACTCTAAATTGCCCCTTGGTTGTTTGTCTCTGTGTGCCCTGGGATTGACTGGCAACCAGTTCAAGGTGTACCCCGCCTTCCGCCCAATGAAAGTTGGAACAGGCTCCAGCAACCCCGCGAGGAGAAGCGGCTTAGAAAATGAATGGATTGGAGTTAAGCAGTAAAATCCTCCTGTTTTTAGCCATCTCCAGGGGCGGCCATTTTGTCACTTCTATTGACTGAAAATTTCAGCACAGTTGCTCAGGGCTCAGCTAACAACCAATCACAGCTCAGCTGTTTTCTGAATCTGAACCTGAGATGGACAAAATGCGCTATGTGGCTATGTAAAGCCCTTTGAGACTGTCTGTGATTAAGGGCTATACAAATAAAATTGACTTGACTTGACTTGACAAAAACGAGTGGCTTTCATACCTAATTTATATTCCACAAACACAATATGAATCAGAATGACATGTTTTGACTTGTTGACCTGCTTAGAACATATTGTTGTAAATAACATTTTGGGGTTGATTTCCCCTTTAACAATTTTTTTCCTGAATTGTAATCTCTTACATGTTCTCTAAAATACCTAAAAGTTTCAGAGCATTTTTTTCTCATTTGGCAGCAATAAGGAGTCAAAATATCCGGACACTCAGATTTGAAATTAATATTCATCCGTCCATCCATCCATCCATCCATTATCTGATGCACTCTTTCTTACGAGGATCGCAGACCTGCTAGAGCCTGTCCCAGGTGTCTTCGAGCAATACAGCAGGCCGTAGCTCCCAAACCCCTGCGCCGATTGACCAAAAAAAACGCGGGCATATATTCAGATCCATCACTATGACAATTACAGTTTCATCAAAATCAAAACCTGCTTGGTTAAACCCACCGGGTGATTTGGCACGGAACGACCCGTAAGCTGCTTAACTGAGCAAGATTTCTCAGTTGAAAGAGCTTGAGAAAAGTGATTTTCCTTTATTGTATGCTCTATGATTATTTTGTGCTTTTCTTCATTTGATAACAACATGGTTTTGATAAAAAAAATAACCAAGAGGCCACGCTAATGTGTTTCTAAAAATAATAATAAAAATATTGAAATGACGGATAATGCATTATAAGGCTACGGAATCTAATAAAACATTCTCAGGTCGAATAGTGGAATGTTTGAATGTGGCAGTTACCAAAAGAGATAACGTCACTTTCTTGTTGTGACCTATAGAAAAACACTGCACAGCTTGCAAATACACATAATCATTACATAATGCACGTTTGCAAATGATCTTTGGCGAAGTGCTGCCATTTATTTTAAAAGGGCAAACCCACATTTTTGCCTTGCATGAAATTGCCCCTGCTATTATAAATCATTAGTGACATCTGATAAAAGTGTCATTTTAACCAATCACTAAACATCATATCATCTATTGGATATGATTTGAAATTCAAAGGTGACGTCGGATTGAAGTGAGTGTGACTGAGAAATCAAGAAATCAAGCATATGTGGGAATACAACTGCAATTGAATAGTGAGGCAACGTTGAGACTGAGAAACGCCGCACCCAAAACTGACTGCTAGAATTTTGTTTTGATTCTGTGTCTGTTCCAATGTGTTACTGTATGGAACAGTTGATGAAACAAAGGTGAACTGTTGCTATTTTGGTGTCCTCCGTGGTGTACCCACTTCCAGCCAGTCATAACAAACTTTGATTAGAGTTGTCTCCAAGCTTCAAAATACACTGAGAAGTTCTCAAGCATAAAGGTTGAATGAACATTTCCTTCAATAATGTTCCATAAACTCCTGTCCTGTGTACTTGAATGCCATGTAGCGCATAGATTTCAAAGTCTTATGGCCATAAATATAACATTTTCCTAAATGCATTGCATGCATACCTGATTTATTTTTTTAATGTGCATTTTTTTCTTTCTTTGTTTGTTTATGCCTTACAACAAGGTAATGACGTAAGTTCTGCATGCAGTCTTGTTGTGCCTCACAGTGCTCTGGGACGGGTTTAATGAATCTTGCAAGGTCCACGGTACATAATTAAAAGTAATTGTGACAAAGAACCTTTACCTTTTGGTCTGGTGTGCAGTGATAGGTAAGATGACGTCACATCCAGGTTATGTTGCTCTGCTAGGTCGCATGAAACACATGAAACGCTGCAGTGTTATGCAGAGCAGAGAAAATGTTTCACCTTCTCTCAACTTGATGGACTTGACCAAATCTCTACGGGGCAATAAGAGATCAGCTATTTGCAAGGCAAAAGCAACTAACCCGAATTGTTCACTGTGCTGCAGGATAACCATCTCATGACTGCAAATAGTCTTCAAATATCAGACAACCTGAATGTCATCAGCCTGCAACAACAGCCGCGTGATGCACGCCAGCCCGTGATTTATTTTTAAAAAAAAGAAAAAAAAAGATCAAACCCTTCAGTTCTTCTAATGTCAGGGCGTGGCAAAGCATTTTCAAAAGGAGCAACATGTATCGTTCATGAACATGTGATTTTACGTTAGTATATGTTGCAGTGCACAGAAAGGCACTTTCAAAATAAAAGCTCAGTGATTATTAGACGTTTTAATTTGTGTGTCAGTCAGAGAGCAGACATGCGGGATGTTGCCTATGGGCTATATAATGACTTTTTTGATTTTGGGTGATATTTTTAAAACGGTGATGGAATTCTTTCAGGATAGCGTAATCACGCCTCCCAAGGTTGAAAATCCAGCCGTAGATTTCTAATAGCCTTGTCAAAGCAGCCTTCAATATGAAACAGATTTTCCTGCTGTGAACTGAGTTGTTTGCTTTCGCCTCATGACATGACATAGTAAATTTTCCTGTTGAACTCAAATCTTTGAACAGACCATAAAAAATCTGATTGAATTAACTAATGATTTGAATAAATAAAACATGTTTTAATGTGCATCCAAAAACCAACACATACTTTCGATTTGCCAATGCAGATGCGCAAATTTCATTAAGCTTCATTGACAGGTTTGGCCTGTAATAGAAGAAAAAAAAAAAGATCATTCTTTTTGGAAAGTTTCTAGTTTTCCACTGATTCTTGCTTGATGAACTAACTTTCCTTGCAGTCATGCAAGACATTGGCAAGCCGTACGTTTCATTGTATTGTAGTTCTTGTTGGTTAGTTGACATTTCGTATCCCACCCCAGACAATGCACGCACACACACATGCAAGTTGTTTTCTTGTCTGTAATAATTATGACATAATTGTTCCATATTTACACATCAGTCCTCTCTTCACTTCTCTTTCACTTGTGGATCCAGGGTAGATATCGGTGCAAATGAATGAGCGATCTTAATATTTTGTTACATTTCTGACCTTGATATTTGTTTTTACCCATTCTTTCCTAATCGATCGTTGATGTTAAAAATTGTCTCCTTGATTAATTGTTCAGGATTTGGTAGATTGTGTGGAATTGAATGATCACGGCCTGATCTCATCTTTCTGTCTTTATCATTCATGTTATCAAAGTTGGCAATTTGTCTTTAGTTTTTCCCCCCAAAATACAAACAACTTGAATGTTTAGTAGAGTTAATGTGAATACTTATTCTGCCTTCATCCAATAACACCACAAGAACGATGTACATTCAAGTCATGCACGAAGCACCAGAACAGAAATTGAAATGCATCTAGGTTAGGATGACCCATCCCACCTTCTCTAGTTCTTGTGAGCACACGCACGTCTGTTTTTCTGTGTGGTTTCTTTCAATGCCACCGTTATCTCTTAGTCTTCCCCCAGCAACAATAAAGTTTCCACTTTAAATGCAAACCCTCCTTTGTCTTTCCATCTCTCAATCTCTTCCAAAAGCTATTTCTAGATTTCAGCTGTGTGTATACAACAGCGCTGCATAGGACGTCCTTCTAAAAAAAAAAGCTATTATTAGATTTGTGTGGAAAATGCTTTTATAGTCGGAGTGTAACTAACGATATGAATTGAAGCCTCACGTGTTTCTATGCAGACATTCTATCGCCTCACACTGCAAATGTCAAATTGGTTTTATTTATAGATTGCTGCGTTTTGCTTGTGTCAATGTGTTGAGAGGCTTTTGAAATACTTCACACTCTGCCTTTCTCCACACCGAAGCGCACACACTGGCCATTTGCCAGTTTTGCCATTTGCCTGTCAGCGCTCCTTCACACAAGTGGCAGTTCATCTCAGGGGCTTCTTGGGATTCGCCAGTCCACACCTCAGCGAAGCCAATAGCATTGACTATGCCTACCTTGCTACATTGCAAAACATTTTTGGCACCCAGTATGGTCAGGAAATATGCTTGTTTAACAAACAAAACACGAAAACTGTCCTCTCAAAATGGAATTGATTTGATGATTAGGACCTGGCTGATTAATAGGTTTGCGGATTAAATCGTCCCAACGGTAAAAATCATCTGTACATTTGCTTTTGTTTGATGGAAAGTTAGCCACAGTACACGCATTTATATTAGCCTAAGCAGCTAGCGTCGTTACGTCAGCGATCACCTCAAAAGATTTCACAGTGGGCCAAGGCTTCTGTTTGAGTAACCTGTTCCGGACATGCAGGTTTGGTCGGTGTAGTATTCTCAGGAATCAATCTTGGATTTTTTTTTTTTTTTTCTCTTGAGTTATCGCTAAGCACACAGAGCTACAGTATCCATTCAAAGGCTTGAAATATTTTTTTTCCTTTGCAGAGCAGTTTTACAAATCAGTGACTTTTTGCGATTTGAGGAGCAAATTTCAAAGTTTTAGGTGAATTTTTAATTTTTTTTGCAGGTTAATCTGAGTTTTTATTAATTAAAAATACAACAATATATTAAATGTTGAAATTAATTCTTTTCTGTATTGAATTTAATTATTTGTGTTCTTTAAAGGAAGTTATATAACAACATATTTGATTGGGATTTGGGACTTCAAAAAAATCTTTTTTCTTGTGCGTTGTAGAAAAAATATGTATTTTACGAACAAATGAAAAAAAGATTTAATTTTCATTAATTTCTTGTACTTTTAAGGGAAAATGCAACATTGATATATAGAGGGGACTAAAAAAAATAATTAAAAAGAAAATTATTAGGTTATTTTTTGTGTCACATCTTAATTTCAAATCATCTCATAAAAGGTGGGATAAGATTTCAGAGCATATTTTTCATTGCATATACTAAGTATAAAACAAACCACTTCAAGATAGAGTAGGTTCCTTTGTTGGGCTTTTCTTGACCTGACATGAGACACCATGCTTTGTGTAATTTAACCTCACATCCCTTTAATGAATTTATTTATTGATCTGGTCAATTAATGTTGGTTAGTTGTTCATCTGGATGAAAAAAAAATCCATTCCATAGAACATTCCCAATTTCTGTTTTCGCATTTCACATGATGACTATGCTTTACAGTACTTATCCAGTCTGCGTGTGTTTCGCCGTCTGTGGGTTTCAGAATTTTTTTCTATATATATTATTGTTTGCGTCATTCTACTGGAAGATCTACAGGGGAGTGACTAAATCAACAGGGAGACAGTTTGAAAGATCCAATAAAGAAGGAGAAACTAACATACATCAGAATTTAGTTGGTTATTATAAAAAAAATGATTTTGGAAACAATATGAGGCTCAACCTAACCCATTTAGGTATTCCTTTTTGCCCCAAAGTATCGTTATTGTGCTTGGGTGACATTTTTTATTTTCAAGAACTGAAGTCATACAATAATGGTGTGTGATATGGACACATTTATTTATCTCAATATTGATATTTAATATATAGGCGATTCTATATGCCATTATTCCCATGCGATGAATGGCAATTATCGTTATAATTTCATTCATAAACTGTACATAGCTTAAAGTGCTCCCGCATAGTGTTGGAATTCTGGTGTGTGAATTTTTCTGCATAGGTGTGTGTGTGTGTGTGCTTGAGATTGTGTGTGTGTTGCTGAAGTGCTTCCACACCATAGCGAATCAAAGGTTGACGTTGATTAAATCCGTACTATACCTTATTTGAATTATATCGGCACAGCCAGCAGTGGCACGCTTGTTTGTTTTCGCGTAGTTGGTAGTTGCATCAGCGCCGCCACTGGTGAGAATAACGCGGCAACAGAAGCATCATCTTCGTCTGTCGCAGGTTAATAAATAAATGCTAGTGTTTAAAATCACGTTGCATTAGTTGTCATTGTTTAAGATAGTAGACATGTAAGTGTTCTTGAAAAGGAACTACACAAGCAACAGTGCTCCTTATGCAATTCATAAGCAATTCTCCGATTTGCTTCACACTTTTTTTGGATGAATTTTTTTCCCCGTGTCTTAATAATTATTCATAAATGTATTTTTATTCCATCCTCTTTTGCTTTTTTTTTAAATTTAGTATGTTTTGTTTTATTTGTCAAAGATAAAGTTTTTATACTGAAAAATGAATGTTCAAGAGAAAGCCGCAGCTGTCTTATAATGTTTCGATCTTAACAGTTCTTCTATTATGACAACAATATTAACCACAATTATTTTAATAAAAATTGAAATCCCAATTATTCAAACAATTATTATTTTTTGGTATAAAAAATATGAATGGAAACAATATTAAGACAAATCAATCATATTTATTTTAGCTTAAATTAAAAAAGTGCAAAAATATAAATTTGAGTATGCTTTCCTTATATAAACATTTTACTTGCTAGGCACTTCTGAATTGTCATAAAACTATTGTATCATCTCAATAAATAAAATAGTCAAATAAAATAAATAAATCTAAAAACAAAACGCCCAAATATATACTCAGCATAGTATTAGGCACATATTACTTACTATAAAGGCTGATGTCCTCCAAGCCATGTCACCCTGATGCTGTCATTAATGCAAAAGACAGTGGTGTCAAATCCAGGTCTATAGAAGAAAAAAAAAACTGCCACTGTTTGGCTTTAACCACGGGTGCATTTTTTTCAACCTAGAAGCAACTTTATAGACTTGGACTGACACCTCTGAAATGGATGGCCCTACAAAGTACTGAGGCCATTTTACCTTAATGCACCTTTCAGATGGCCAACATTTCTGTGTGTAAAATATTTTTTGTTGGTCATGTTAGCTAATATATCATGCAACATTTCACTTTTTGAGACAAATTATTGAATTATTGAATTCTCCAAGTGCCTGCGTGGGTTTCCTTTGGGTACTCCGGTTTCCTCCCACATTCCAAACAGATGCATTGCAGGTTGATCGGACACTCTAAATTGCCCCGAGGTATGAGTGTGTGCGCGGATGGTTGTTTGTCTCTGTCGCCTGTGATTGGCTGGCAACCAGTTCAGGGTGTCCCCTGCCTACTGCCCGATGACAGCTGAGATATGCTCCAGCACGCCTTGTGAGGAGAAGCGGTTCAGATAATGGATAGATGGATGCATGACTCCACCTGACTTTTCTAATTTCTTCATACCCACCTATAATTCTTGATAGAAGAATCACCCTCTAAATATTTTGAAGTATTTAGTTGATGTCTGTTTCAAAATGAGATAAATAGTGCACCTGGGTGAGTACGAGCATGAATGAACAGTTATTTTAACTTTGTTGATCAGGTGTTCTGATTTTCTTGCACAAACCTCTAAAACTAAACTTGTTGAGATTGATTCAACCACACTTTATTCATTCACAATAAAGATTTGCCAGTCTGTTACTTTTCAAGCACCAGAAATTACTTCTCATATTGCCACATATTGGAACACTTGAAACATCCTTTGAAATATATGCTCAGCTGTTATGCAGCTGTTGGGGGGAAAAAAAAAAGAAAAGACAGATGAAATGAAAAATACATGATTTCCACCTTGTCCGTAATTGTAAATAAGTGTTTACCGAAACATGCAGAAAATCTGATGTCTGTGAAATAGCGTCACATAGAGGCAATGCTCCTGTCCCAATGCAAACAGGATGCTGTGTGCATGAGTGACTTGAGATAAGAATAGACTGCAGCACAACAAGACCTAAAAGTGGCAAGAATTTAGAGATTAAACGCAAGGCCCCTACCACCGTGCTTCAAATTGTCTTCTGTTGTACACATGAAGACTATGAAATAGTTACACTAACAGTCGTAGTCTGTTTCGTTATAACTCTTTCTAGGGCCTTGAAAATTAATTAATCACAAAAAAATTGGTAATTAATTGCGATTAATCACATTTTTCAACTACTATTCTTTTGTGGAGCTTGTAACAGTTATTTACTTGAATACGATCTTGGAATTAATTCAAAGTCACCAAATTCTTTGTATATTTTAAATCAAAGGCTGTTCGAATAGCTTTCTTTGATCCGTAGATATGCTGGAGGTAGGAGACAAATAAGACCATAATAAGGAAAGTGGATTTTAATATTAATTTGAATCAATTTGCCTGCTGATGATGTTGTAATAAACCTCTGGCGTTTGCATCTCTCCTGCGGCGGCGCCGCCATGCACGGACATTTTTTTTTGGGGTGGGGTAGGAACGGAGTCGGCGGCTGAAAAATGGTCATGAATAAGGCCGGAAGGTCGGGGTCGGATCGGCAAAGAGATCGTGGTTGAAGGAGACTGACCGGCAAAAAAGGGTCGAGTGCCCAGTTCTGGAGCCTCAGAACGTGATACAAGCTCACACAATTCACATCGGAGACACGCGTATGACAAACTATTGGAGTATACAATTTAGGCATTGTTATTTTTCTTTCTCCATATCGCCCGTATTAGCTATTTACGCTTTTTGAGGGTGGATTCTTTGAGCAGATTTGAAAGCCGACATTCAATGACGTTTCTCTGGGAAGAATTATTACCAGGCAGCTTGTTGAAGGTAACAACTTGACGTCGTTATCATAGATCGAGCTAATTTCTAATCCATTATTTCGTGAGTTTTGAAAGCAAATTTAAGGCAAGTCAGACCGATGATATGACAAACTGTTAGTGGTAATGTAGTAGCACAAACATTTTATGTGAAATCAACTGGTTGTACAGTTTGAAACTTGCTGCAGGGTTTTTGTCATTGTTGTCATAAAGTATTACCATTTGCCAATCGAATATCCCTCAAGCAAAGTTTGCTTCTTTAGTGTGTTGCCGATGCTTTTTGCGTGGAAGACATTTCGGAACAACAATCCAGTATGTCTGCTTACTCGTTTTTGAATACACATTTAAGATGAGGATCAGTCTGTCTCCAGTCTATTTATTTAATTATATCTATCTATCGTCCTTGCTAACGTTACATTGTTTATTTTTTTCATTATTGTGGAGTAAAATAGCTACTTGTTTTTTTGGGGGGGTAAATGTTTTTTATTTTTTATTTTTTGCAAACAACTATGCAACTCGTCAAAAGACAAAAAAGTCAAATAAAATGTCATAATTGCATCAACATTTATCCAACATGTCAGCACAATTTGCTACAGAAAAACTCCTTAGCTCACGTGCTTGGCGTGTAAACAAGCACACAATTACACATTCAGGCGGCATGATAACTACACTTGACACAATAACAAATATTTTAGGATGTGTCATAAACTGGCTCAATGCCCATGAGAAAAAAAAATAGGAGAGCACTTTTGAAAATGAATGCAGTAATTTGTCCAACAAAAATAACAACAAATTTCCCCATTGTGGGACTAATAAAGGACATCTTATCTTATCTTAAATAAAAGGCAAAGGTGTTCAAAGGTCATGAGTCAGGAACAGAAAGAAGAAATGAAAAAACTCCTCCCCCCAAAAAAACTCTAAGACATGCATTATATTAAGATTCACTAATCATTCAATTACACCAAATACTACTACTGTTTTATTTTTTTTGAAGGGGCGGTGACATTTTTTTTCTTCCAGTGGCTCAAACCGTACATGAAATTATCAAAGGGACTAAAAGTTAATCAATGAGTTGTAGAGATTTAGATTATAGAATTGTATGTTTTGCAACTACCAGAACATAAATACACCATTCTGCAGTGCAAGGTCCGTTATGGATGGGGTCCAGCTACTGAAAAAGAAAGTGGAAGTAAAACTTAACTACGTAATTAATAATTACTTAAATGAATAGTTTGAATTGCTTCTGCGTAGAATTACAACCATCCTGGTCATATCAATCCACAAAATACTAAATAAAACAGTTAGACATTTTACCTTTAATCCTAAAAGTTTCTTCAGCTCTTAATTTAATTTGTGAAGTTCCGTCATTCATGTTTCCTGTATTGATGCATTTTGTTCTGGAAACTACCCTGATGCGTGGTCAGCAGTTTGAAATAACAGTTGTATAGTTTGATACTTTTAGCCAGCGATGTAGCATTTATGCAATGTCTTTTTTTTAGGGCATCAGTTCAATTGACAGTTCAGTAAACACCCCTGTCGATATTATTTTTTGTGGGATGGTGATAAATGATCATCATCAATCATCACCAGTTATTAATTTTACTCTTATTATGGGATTGCTGCTAATCAAGCTGTACTACTAACAGTGATACTGCTACCGAAGCAAGTATCTCATCTTTACTCTCGTGCATACCTATTGTATAATATTGTTTATTATGCTGACATTTTGTTTCTTGCAAGAATTTAGCCCACATCGTTTAACATACTCACGCAAATAAGGTATCAAAAGATGTGTCTCGGCCCGACTCGGATCGGAAATGAACATTTTCTGAATTCTGTGTTACCATGGTGAGCCAAATAAACATATATTGTATTGTATTTTATTTGACTTGAAGCAAGCCTTAATTTTTGTTATCAGATTTAAATAATGAGAACATGGTCACATTCCCCAAACCCTTGTCGTTCTCTCAAGCCCTTTGTGGAACCAGTATTTGTTAAAGCATTAAGTCATGAGAGCATATTGTTCCAGGTGTCCGCTCTCTCATTGATCTCAGCTGTAAACCATTGTCACAGGCGGGTACAGGAAATTAACAGCTGCTGGCGGAGCAAGATTTTTATCTTTGGGGTGGCCAGGGTGCCCATGGAGTGGCCAAGGTTTTGTGAAAAATTCCCATTTTAAATTTTTTTTTAATTTTTTTATTATTATTATTTATTTATTTATTTATTTTTTACCTCTGATTTACACATTTTAAACCAATTCTAATAATTCCAACTAACTTTTCCCCAAATATCACAATTTTTTTTTTTTTGGGCGGGGTGTTAATTTCCAATTCTAATGAGTAATTCTAACTGTTCCAACTTTAAATTGTTCATCTTACTCATACCACTTTTTTTTTTTCAAGATTTCCCAATACAAAAAAAAATTATTATTTTTTTGTTTCCCAATTCTAATTTTGCCATTTTTTTGGGCACATGTGGCTTTCCACCTTGCAGTAGTTAGCAGTCCCATTCCAAATTTCTGTGGCAACGTTATAGGTGTTGTTATTAGAATAATAATAATAATTACTATTATTATTATTATTATTGTGTGATTAATACTTTTTTCATTTAAGTGGGAGGGAGGGTAGCAAGCTCACTGACAGCTAGAACACTTATACTTCACTTTATATTGAATAAAACCATTTTAAACTCCTACAACTCACCCTCGATGATGCATCATGGATTTGTGACTCTCATTATATTATTACTATGAAATACACGTAATTTTCCAATCTGATCACATTGACCAAACAAATTCAAGATAAAAGAGCATAGTCAGTCATATTTGTTTGACCACATCCACGATAGTATGTTGACCATTGTGTTATCTGGAGTACGAGTGTATGTTGTTTCGTTTGCTCAGTTGAAATTAGCTCAATTGTTCTTTTCCCAAGCTTTTCTTTGGTTTCATATCTTCTCTCAAGAGTTAAAAAGAAATGGGCTCTTCCGGGTTGTTGAGCTGTATCCTGTGCAACGGTCTTGTTCAGATGGAAAAGGGAGCGTTGAAATTTTCAGAAATCACTCGTCATTTGGTGGGGAATTCATCAAAGTTCCGAAGCATTAGCTTGTCACTTGCTAACTTGAAAACCTAGAGCGAGGTGGTGCTGGGCTGACTAAACTCGGCACATGCTGACTAAAATGTCATGGCGATAATGAAACTGGAAAACTTCAAATAATCATCAGAATTCAAAATTTACAGCAAGGAGGTACAAAGTATTTCTATAGCAATATTTTATTTAGAAAAATGCTGATGAACTAATGGAATGCGCACGTATATTCTTCCTCCGTCCCCCTTTTTGTCTTTCTGATTGACTTCTGGCTGCAGAGGCGTATCTGGAGATCTCATTGGAATATCTTCTGTGCATCAAAAAAAAAGAAGTATGATGTATCTGTTGAGTAACACATGGCAGGGGTGTGAGTGGGAGAGCTCAAACTAGTCAGATGCTACAGATCACTCACAAAGCTCCTTTGAAACCTGCTCCGTATTGCGCAGCGTGAGCATTTTCTTGCCTGATTTCTACATTTGATGTGTGCTCTCATTCTAGACATTTTGGACACACTAATTAACGTTACCGTACCTTCATCAGCAGATATTGGCCAATTCCCTGCATAATTGTGCCATCTTTTGAATTGTCGTGAGTTGGCCACAGACTTGAACTCCAGAGTACGAAGCAACAACCAACACTGCTTAGTTGCGTCTGTTGTAATTTCCTGTATTATGATGACACATAATTTACCCAAATCCCAACTAATTGAATTGCTGATTCACACTAAAAAGGCTGAAGATTTTTGTGTCAGCTGATTTACTGACACTTTTACTCCACTACCACTGCTTTTTATTATTGAGCATTTTGCCTAGTTTTTTTTTAATATTATGGTGTAAAAAGAGTGAGTGAGCATTTTTACCACTTTTAATGGCGCTTAATCCTCATTTCTCAATGTATTGCAACTCAAAAAGTTTAGTGTTGTGTGCATTTTCATATTATTATAATACATTTTATGTGTGTAAGCGACAGGTTGTGCACCCTACCACAAAATATATTTCATTTTTTTTCCAAATACAAAAAAAGTAGGTTACTATGTATTTAAAACCACATTTGCTGTTCCTTCAAATACGGTGCAAAGCTGAGGTGGCAGCCTGGAATTTTAGCTCACTGAACAGCGAACTGAAGATGCATGGCTGCCGCGAGAGTAAGATGCGATCGTTTACACTTACGCGCATCCGCAGGGATTCCCCAAACCCGTCCACGAGAAGTTGCTTGCTTGGAAAGTTGATCTTGGGTCAGAAAAGTTTAGGCATGTCATGTGATCATGCGTCACAAAAACACAACAGCAAAATACACTACTTTAAAATACACTTTTTTTTTCCTTTTGATGCTCACTGAGCTGATCACATATAAATCTGATGCCTGCTCATCTGGTTTTGTGCGACTTTTGATTTTGGTTTAACTCTAAATTGCCTTGAATTGTCAAAAACTAAAAAAGTCTCGACTTAAACGTTAAGGCATCTGGGCTTAACTTGAGAAATAATGACTTGACAGACTTGATTTGTTGCTCATTTTATGATTGGTTTAAATAATCCATTCATCCATCTTCTGTACCGCTTCTCCTCACTAGGGGGGTGCTGGAGTCTATCCCAGCCATCTTCGGACAGTAGGCGGGGGACACCCTGAACTGGTTGCCAGCCAATTGCAGGGCACACAGAGACGAACAACCAATCGGCCTGCCATGCATGTTTTTGGAATGTGGGAGGAAACCGGAGTACCCGGAGGAAACCCACGCAAGCACGGGGAGAACATGCAAACTCCACACAGGATGGCCGGAGCCGGGATCGAACCCACGCCCGATGCTGTCTCTCACTGTGAGGCCATCGTGCTAACCAGTCGGCCACCGTGCCGCCTGGTTTAAATAAATATAATATTAATTAGGCAGTAACCTAACAAACGTTGTTGCGCAAGCACGCAATTGGCATGTTTCTCTCATGACTGGAGGATTAGCCTGTCAGTCAGTCAAACCATTTTCTGCAAAGAAGCATGCCTGAGCATATCAGAGAAGATGACATGGGGCAGGGAGTTATTCGGCTTTCGGCTATTCCAACTTAGCCTGATTGAAAATCTGCAAAATTTGTTCATCAAAGATAACGGACAGCCAGACTATTACATCCAACTTTTTTCCATTTGATGACCCATTCTGTCTTGTATCTGCGGTTGTTAAACTCAGTAGTTAGCTAACTTTATCTTAATATGATACAAAACACTGAGATGATATGGAAACATTGATTCTCCAACCACACATCCGTTTTGTCACAGTGCGGTGTTAAAAGAGGACACAAATGGTAAAAGTTAATGCAAATATGATTTCTAAGAACATAATAATCAAAGAACTAATGCTGGTAGTAATGAGGTCGCTGTTACCATAAAATGAACTGAAGCTGAACATTGAATAAATATTGCTTTTAAATGAATAATTTTTGGTTAAACAGTTCATGGAACTAATGTGGTTTTGAAAAGAAGTACATTTAAGTTAAAAGCAAAATATGTAATACATATGGTTTTAAAATGTTGTATAATATAATGAAGTCAATTCAATTTAAACCACTACATGGACTTGGCTTGTTACGACTGGGAGGTTAAAACTTGAGACTTGCACATATGTGACGTGATTCCTATCTCTGGTTAAGAGGTCTTCATAGCTGAGATGAGGGGGCGAAAAAGGCATCTTTCAGGGGTATGAGACATTTCTTGACAAATTGTCACAAGCGGCCATGCTTTTGGACATGTGCGCAAAGCAAGAGTCAGGAATTAGTCATATATATATTTTTTTTACACTTTAAATCCAGATAATAACAGGTTTGTAATTTGTAGTATACATTATTTTTACCACGCCTTCCTACATAACATTAACAGTGATTCAGACACTTTAAAGGTCCTCCTCCATACTTTATTACCCTGCGCAAGGATAACATTTCCCAGGAGCTTATCTCATCTCTGATGATCCCTGTAGATTTGTTCAAGTGAGTTGTAATGAGCCTCTTAAGGCCGTCGCATGCTGCGCGATGTTTTCGAATCCGAATGGGACCCAAGCATCATCAAAAATGACAGTTGGCCACTCACCCCCGCAGATTTGAGCGATTTAGCATACGAACTCCTTGCAATGTGAATTATGTGAGCCGTGATCACATTCTAAGCCTCTTCATGTTGTGCTGGATCCCTTTTTGTGATCCATGGACACTGCGTGTTGAGTGGACTTTTGCTGCATTGCTGAGTGTCCCGAGATTTTATGGTGCATTGAACACTGATGGCAGTCACTTTAACCACAGACCAACTTTTAGGTAGAGCTTCAGAAAACAGGTGATTGGGTGATACCTTAGCCCTGGGCAAATGGAATGTAATTTTCAGTCGACAGAAAGTGACAAAATAGCCGACCCAAAGATGAATGAATTTTGCTGCTTAACTTAATCGGAATGCCGTATCTAGACCAGTGAAGGCACATAGAATATATTAAAAATATGCAAATAAAGTTTTTGGGTTCACTTCCTCCTTTAATGAAACATTAGAAAACGTGTCACACGAACCAATAAGTGTATTTCTGTAACATTTCTTCAGCTGGCCTCCTTCCTCTAATTTGCTCCATCAATCAGTGTCCTCCAATCTTGGCCGGGTATTTTTAGGCAGCTGCCTACTCCTCTGAAAGCCACTGACCTTGTTTCAAAAATTTGGTTAATATTCTCGACATGCACGAGCATTGCACCTCTTGGAGGTGTTTATTTCATTTGTTATTGTGAGCGCTGTTATAAATGAAATCCATCATTTTTATCTGATCTATATATGCCGTTCACAGTTTTCCTTTTACTGGAATTGGAACGTTCATTTGGTTTCAAGGGGAGTTCAAAAGGATATAGTTTACATAAAAGAATGCGAAATATGTGTGGGGAAAGAAAAAAAAAAAACTTGTTCCCATCAGATTTGCCATGGGCATCCGAACCAGGACAATTCTTTGACGTAACTTCATACCAATCCAAATTTAGTTGGCCTTCTTTAATACTTACCGTAATTGGGTCAGGGAATGCTTCATATCTTTAAATTATAAAGGCCAAATTAAGTAAGTCAAAAGCGATGGTTTCAGTTAGTCGGCTCAAGAGGGTTTTTGACTTGACAAATATTGCAACTTTTTCATTTGACGAGTGTACTCTTTGAGATTCAATGCTTTGTAGGAAACAGTGAATGGCATTCTGTAACTTGCGAGTAAAACCTTGACTGAGGCTCGCTGATGTACTATCCCAACTACACAAATAATGCACTCAAGTGGATGATTGTTTGGACTAAAAAAAAATGTAATTAAAATGAACAAACAAACTACTGTTCCAACTCCGGATACTTACATTCCGGGACTACCATAACAGATCTGCCAGAAACAGTTGCATTAATATCTATGATCAGGAGGCAGAGGAGAAATTAGGATCGTCACAGGGCAGAAATTGAGAATGCAGGCCATCTCTATCAATAAGAATAATTGGTCCATTATATGACAGCTGTGATGTCTTTGCAGCTTCTGTGATAGATCAGATTGGCAGAGGACACTTACCTTTTAAGTGACTTCCGGTGCGATTGAGGAACAATAATATTACGGAGCAAACATTGTTGAGAGAAAACACCTTCTAGCCTTATTAAAGTAGTAAACGTGGAAAAGAAGCCCCCTTTATTTCACATCAATGATATGCATGATCTACAATAATTGTCATGTCATGTCATTATCCACACCGCTTTATCCTGTACAGGGTCGCGGGAGGGTGCTGGAGCCTATCTCAGCTGACTACGGGCGAAAGGCGCACTACACCCTGAACTGGTCGCCAGCCAGTCACAGGGCAGACATAGACACCGTCACTGAGTGGGAACTGAACCCACGCTGCCCGCACACAACTCGGGCGAGTGTACCACTACACCATCAGTGACTCTCTCTACAATAATTTAAATGCATAAATTATTTTACGTTAGTCATATGAAAACACATTTCTTTGAGTTTCTTATTATTAAAGCTCATTTCAGGAATTCACAAATTATCTGGGTCCAGGCTGTGTTTTAAGTAGGCCAATAAGTTAGGACCATGAGTCGAGAGAGATGGAGGTGGTAGAGAAAACTAGGTGACTGCCGGTGCCAGAGGAGGAAGTGGAGGTGCACATCGAGGGACGGTAGGGGTTTATTTTTACCTCTCAGCCTGTAGCCCACCCTCTAATTAACTGCAAATTACACCCTGATAACCTGCGGATGGTGCAAAGTGCCATGGGTACGCATATAACTCCCCAAGGACAAGTGTCACTCAATGCCTTTTCTATTACACTGACTTGCTCTCCAGGGCCTGGGCCTCAAGCTGCCTTCTGGGCTTCCTCTGAGCCTCCCTGGCAAGGTCAACATCTGTTCCTCAGAATGATGGCCCAACCAAAGCTGGGCCAGCCTAAATCTGAGCATGCTGGAAAGTACTGGAAAATTGTCGGCCATAGTGCGATCGCTTTTTTTTCGTTTTCGCTCTTGACTTCATGAGGAGTTAATTTATCATTCCGTATATATTCCACAGATGCTCTAGGACACAGTAATTACCGGTTTTATAGCCTCATACTATAGTCACCCGCTGAGTTGCATTTTTGCAAGGTGCATTATCAATTATTTCAGAGTCAGGTTATCAGCAAACATTCAGAAATTGTACAGCTGGGGTTACCCAACAAGTACTTTAAAAAAAAAAAAACACGATAAATGAACTGAAACGTAATTATGTTTAAAACATGATGCTGTTGATCATAAGCAATCAACAACCAAATAAGTTCTTTCATCCACCTTTGTTACATCTAGGCGAGATTACTGCAATGCCAGTCCTCCCTCAAACGTCTCCAACTGGTGCAGGACTAAGCACAGCCTCAGGGGGGATCACGCTTTTTTAGTTGCCTCTCCTTCCCTATTGAATAACCTCTCATTGAATGTGAGGCAAGCCCCCTCTCTGTCCACTTTTAAAACTGGTTTGAAGACACATTTTTATTCTTTAGCTTTCGATTCAACATGAGACTGTCGCACGTCTGCTGTTCTTCTGGTGGCTATTGTTTGTGGTTTAGTTTGTATTCTTTGCTGCAAGCACTTTGTCACAGCTCCAGCTGTTGTGAAGTGCGCTATATAAATAAAGTTGTATTCTATTGTATTGTATACAGTGAACAAACACTGACAGCTGTGTGATATTCCAAGGCAGTTTACAAGTGAAAGAATTTGTGAGCTGGTATCTCAGGTGATAATTTTCTGGTTTTAACATTTTTATTACTCTGCATCTCTGTCTTAGTTTTGTCCTGTATTTCTCTTGCTCTGTTCATGTGACTAATGACAAGGTCCAGTGCTCATGTCCTTATATAGACCTCTTCACTATGTGCTGTCGGATCAGGCTGGAGCTTGGATGATGGTGCATGCACAGCACACAGAAACAGACTTGCTCCAGTACGTAACTACTTTGGTAAATTGTACCCTTGAAAATGTCAATGTCTTAGGGATACAATGTGAAGCTGCATTTATTAATGTTGGTGTAGCTGCACCATAACTAGAGTATGCCTATGTTTTTTTTTTAAATCCTTCGAATAGATGTGAGGATCTCTCGCCACCTCATGATCCGATTCGATTCACTATTTTTGATGAATGTATGCTTCTTAAGTCAATGCACTGTGGTTTGGGAACTGTTTTTGTGATACGGCGCAGCTCTATTGCTTATTTGCACTACATTACAGTACAGGTCTGCATTTCTGTGTCCCATTTCTTCCTTCCACCAGCATTACGTTATTTAATAATTCAGTGATAGAAATGCATTAATCCATTATGAACCAGTTAGACCTGCATCAAGATCATGAAAGAGTTGATTGTCTCATCTAGATTTTTCTCATCCTGGTCCACTCCTACCGCAGTCAAACTTGGGGATTTCTTCACCTAACAGTAAAAACTGAAAAAGTGTGAAAACCACAGTCACGTTACTTGTCTGTTTAAACAAGCGGAAACCTTATTTAAGAACATTCTAATGTTTGGTCCCCTACTTGAGCACATTGGTATGTTGACACAAGCAAATAACAAGCAGCAAAACTTAATTTGTTTCTATGAGGAATAAGGTAAACCACAATAAGATATTGGGATGTGTTGGGAGGGCTTTATACTGGATTAAATTCCAAACAGTGGCTGGCCATGCATTTGGTACGGAGGCCTCCAGTGGGAACTTATCTGAAACGTAACCAATTTCTTATTACCAACACTACCACATCGCAGTCACAGAACTCATCAATCCTTTCAGAATCCAAACAGTATTCTTCTAATCATATGACAAAAAGCATGCACACGCACGCTACCACACACGCACACATGCACGTATACTCACTCTTCATGCTGATTTTGAAATGTATTATTGCAATCAGATTGCTACTGAAGTGTTTTGCCAATCCAGGTTGGCTGTAACATATATAGCTCCGACCAACCAAGCGAAGAACATGCAAAAAAAATTCTGACGGCATTGAGGGTAGCTCGTTGTCTCTGAAAGGACACGTTTGAAATCTGATTGGTTGAAGGAAACCGTCTCTTTGCTAATATAGTTTGTAGTTAAACTGACAAGTACTTCTAATTCTGAAGGAACTGGTCCGATTAAATAGACATGAAATCTGATTCCATCCATTATATAAAAGTAAGGCCAGATAAATGAAGTGAACAGACTGCTGAAAAATTAATGATTTCAATTTCATAGAACACAACCACTGAGTCCAAATATGTGGCCACTACCTTATTAACTATTCTAGTTAACAAGAGAGCATAGACATGCCTCCACGCACACATAAACACACGCATGCATTTATACACAACTGCCGCTTGTCAAACCTAGTTATCGACAGAGGGAGAACTCTCCTTAAATGGTACAGTAGACAGCCCAGGGCCCCGTCTCTTTTCCCGTAGCGCGGTGGAAATAAAGTCCAGTTCTCAGAATAGCCTTTTAAAGTGGAGGGGAGAGGGGACGGAACTAAGATAGAGGCACAGCAAAATAAGGTAAAATAGATGGCAGGAGGAAGTTTGATGACTTAACTTATGGAGTGACCATGAACGGTGTCAGTAACCCGGTGCAAAATGAGGACAAAAAGCAATGCAAGCTGTGCCAGTTTGTTGCGTGTCAAAAGAAATCCTACACAATTTGAATGGAAAAAAAAAACTTTGGCTTTTTTTCCATTTCTGCTTCTTTTCCCCCCCAATTGGAAAATCATGAACATCAGTGCGTGGATGCTGATATTATTTTGCACTTGCGTAACAGTTTGTTTCTTCTCCTTGCAGCCTGAAAATCTACAGAAAACTTGGCTGAGAGAGTTTTACCAGGTACGTATGTCTGGCCTTGACCATGTTTGCATTTCTGTTTAACAAGCAATAAATGTTCTGGTTTGGCGTCTAACAATTAACTGCCTCTGAAATATTTTGCCTCAGCTATCCATCCTGTTTAAACTTGCTCTGTGTACATAATGGTGTAACGATATAATTCTATATTTGTGCCTATAGTTTCACATACTCTGTAATTTTTAGTTAAGATTAAGTTAAGATGGGGAATTTTGGAAATAATAAGCATAAATGTAAACGTTTCAGTTTGTCACAAGACACATCATGTAACCACAATTGAAAGGCCCCAACCCTCACAACCTTGAGGTGAGTGTTGTTGGACATAAGTGAAGTCACACACTCAAAATTTCAACCAGTTCCCGGGAGTCTTTATAACATTTCTCTGATTTATTTTTGTCCAGATACCCAAGGATCAAGTATAACTTATGAGGAAGCCGTCCTCTTACTTTCAGTACGGCTTTCTCACAGAAATAGGCAGCTTACAAAAGATGCTCTTGAGTTGAATGTCTTATTCACAGTGAATGGCTGGGCAGGCACCCCAGAAAAGCCATTATTTGTATAAGGGAGATTTTAATTTTTTTTTAAATGCATTTATTTCATTTATTTTTAATTTTCCGATTTGTTATGGTCCCAATGAAACCAAGCAGTGAAGTGCACATGTGGCAGTATCATGTTTGGAGGCTGTTTTTCTTCCTCTTAAACTTGGGCTTGGTGTTATGAACAGTATGAAACAGCATTAATTGTTAGCAAAAAAACCTTCAGGCTTCTGCTTAAAAGGAAGAAAATAATGTCAGTAAAAGCCTACTAGAACATCTGAAATTTATTTGAGGTTAATCTGAGGTACTTTGAATAGTTGGCGGGTATCAGGTGGCTCATTTAAAATGAGTTTGAATGTTATTAGTTAATTTTCCACACAGCCACATCAAAAATTTGATCTTAGTTGTTTATTTTTTGCGTCCCCTCTCAATTGGTTAAAATTAAATTATATTCTGTCGGTTATATGCAGAGATCTGTATGTGAATATGTATGTATGTATAAGTATATATATGTATATGTGTTTATATATATATATATATGTATATATATATATATAGATAGATATAGATATATAGATAGATAGATAGATAGATAGATAGATAGATAGATAGACATACACATGCGGGTGTGGGGGTGTGTGTGTGTGTGTATATGCGTATATATTATACAAAACAGGATATACAGTTTTTTGACTGGGCTGTGTCTGTGTAAACAGCATTGTGAAAACGGTAGCGTTGCTATGGTTGAGCATTATTTGTCTGTGCCCAATAAAACCAAGTCACACTGATGTGTTTCCATTAGCAGTTTAAACATTTAACTTCTTGCACCCAGAAGCTTTGCACTTAATTGCGTGATCGTAGCTTCTTCTTCTTCTCGAATGTAACATCTTTTATGCAAAAAAAAAAAAAAAAAGATAAAGCATCCAAAATGGAGGATGGTAAGTAAACTCCCCAAATTCATACATTCTATCCATCACAATATGTAGAAATTTCCAGTCGCTGCTGTGAAAAGGGATTCTAATATGTCTAATGTAACAAATGTTTTCATAATGTAATGATTATGACCTTTCTCTGGGGTACTTCTTTGTTCATCCCCTGCCCCTCTTGTAGTTTCGAGAAAAGATAGAAGAAATAAACCTTTTACGACTCACTTGCTTTGGTATAACAATACTAACATCATATCCGTTGCACACCAGTAATCATGACAGCCTAACGTGTTGATTTGTCCCAAAATGCGTCAGGGTGAGAAACGAGTAAATTGCCGTAAATAAACAACTTTTTGGATAAAAGTGGATTCTCCAGACAGCAAGAACGATTTACCGATGCAATTCTTATTTGCCACATCAACATTTCAGGCACTTATGCACTCGTCATTTGGTTAAAATCAGGGCATGTCTGTGATTTTTCCTTTCTGTTTTTTGTGACATCACACGAGAGGGCTTCACTTTTACCATCGGGTGTGAAGGCTTGAGTCTTGACAGAACCTAAAACTGTTAACAAGGGGAAGAAATTCTCTTTACACAAACCAATAACTTTATGATTCAAATCAATCAAATAACTTTGGGGCTAATGAAATTTCAAGCATGGATACCATTAAATCGCGGTAGTGTATTTTACATGAGTAAAGAGAAAAAAATCTGCTTTTGAAGGGTGATTTTTCTTTTTTTTTTCTCTCTGGGATTGATATAGTCGAGTGCCTCTTATTCTTGAGAAATTACAGTAATGCTGTACATTTAAGGAAAAAGAACACAACTATTAAGTAAACGTGTTCACACTTGACACGCCACCGGTGGCTTTTTGCAAGGTAAGCAGAGCTGTATTGACTTTTGTTGAAGCACTGATTATCAGTAGCTGATACTATGAGCTTCTGATAAGTGGCACTTACTGTACTTTATTGTTTTAGGTTGTCGAGCCAGAGGGTGCGCACGTGAGTGTGCGTGCATGTGTGGGAGGGGCGCTCCTGACTTTAAATGATTTTATCCACACTTTGGGTTCTGCTCCCACAAGTAGGAGCAAGCTATTTGTTGCGGAGCACTCGGTGCTGTACGATGTGAAGCCCCCACCGAGCAAGAAGCCTTTGAAAATGTCTATGAAGTGGATGTTCATGTTATTATGAAACGGAGTTACCTCCGTGATACGCGATCGAGGGTCCTTACGCAACGTGGTATCACAGGGATAGATTTTAAACAAATAAGCCAATTTAATTCAGTGAACCTCATTATTATCAATTCTCATTATGGCAAAAACAAAAAAAACAACCAGCGTTGGAAGAGACAATTATGCCACACAGCTTCGGCAGAACGAGAGAATTTAAGTAATTTTGCCACGTCTCAAACAAGTTGCGTTCAATAGTGAGAGTGTATTTGTGTATTTGCTATTTTCACTGCTTTAAATTGGCTAACATTTTGTAAAAAAAAATTATAGACAAAGTGGTGACGGACCGATTTGATTTAGCGATTTGTGGGGAGCGGGATAAAAAAATATTTGGGCATTCACGGTTTCCGCCAAATGGTGACAATATACTTTGCAATTTAAAATTTCAAAGCTTTCATGTTTAGGATTTTTTGCTGAAACCATATCACACCTGGGAAATGTTTTAAAGTATACAAAATGCATATTAAGAAACATATGCTTCCACCCACATCCACAATTTAAAATTCCTCAATATCTCTGACACTTTGAGATTTTTCGTTTTCATGCTCCTGAACTTGGCTTCTTCCAATGCTGGTCAAAATGCTGATGTGTTGACATTTTCCATTTTGAAAAAAATATAGTCTGCACTTTTCTTTAGTTGCTTTTCAGTTCTGCTAATCCCAATTGTTAAAATAAGTTTGGACCACAAACAAAATGTAGACCAGGGACAATGTCCCAATTGATCGGACTCGCCTTGAACACACAATGCTTGATTGACGTCACTCTATTTTGCCTTAAGTATATACAAGAATACCGTCTCTCACATATCCAAATATTGCCACAGGGAAATAATATCTGAGTTAAGGGATATTGACATGGTTAGGCGACGTCTCTGACTTTATTTTAACTTGTACTACATCGTAGATGGAGGTCTGTTTTAATCGCAGTTTTTTACATACTGCTGCCGGGTGGAGGGACATTGCCTCTACAATCATTATAGTAATCATATATACGGTATAGAATTTCTTCATTTAATCGCTATAGCGGGACGTAACTGCGTAAGTGTGTGCGATACATTGCTATTCAGACATGGAAAATAACCGAATGGGAACATGAATGCTTCTCGCAAAAATAATTTCACATGAAGGGTTGTGTTTGAAATGTGACCAAAAAATTAACCTGTAGATCTGAGAAGAATTCATCCCCGGTTCATACTTTCTCAACTGTCTCTTTGGCCGTGTTGGCAAAATAAGTCCAGAGAACACTGCACTCTTCTTGTTTTTATTCGCAAGGAGTTCAATACCTGCAGGAGTCTGTTTCTGTCTCTGTATTCGTGCGGCACCGTTACGCTAAGCAAAGCGCCCCTTTTGCTGCTGAATTGCATTTTTTTCCACCCCCTCAAATACCGGTTCTTAAAAGCGATGTTAATTAGTCACTTTTGCTGGCTAAAAATTTGGGTTCTGTATATCACTTTAATACTTGTAATTATGTCTCACCTTAGCATTTTTCATGTAAAACACAAACTTAAACAAATAATTAAATAATAACTTGTTTCTTCAAAACTCGTTCCCAAAACCAAAATGAAAACGCAGACGATTCGTTCTCCGATTTCCGACGGAAAACGGAAAAAACGGATAACGGGTGATTTGCATGTCTTATGTTCTTCTGGTATTTTTACCTGATGCATGTTGTATGAACTGGATGGAAACTTCAACCGGAAGAGAGCTTTCACCTCATTCGCAGGAATGTCGCTTATTCCTATTGAGACTTTGACACAAGTGCGCACACTCCCCCCCCCAAAAAAATCCTCCCTGCCGATTTTTAATTAATTATTTATTTTTTTCAATTTTGTTGCGGGGTGTTTTGTTGCAAACATCATCAAATGGCTATGATAGAAAAAAAAATCGTTGAAAATGTTTATTCACTCAAAAATCGTGACTTTCAAGGAAATATGAAGTGGGAAAAACAGTCTCCAATTAAATTAATGAAACTCAAATGTATGTAGATATTATTCAGTGTATATAATACATATAAAATGAAAACATATTTATTACATAATATTTAATAATATCTACTATTAAGAAATAAAGTACATTTATTCAAAGTGTAGTTTACCATTGAAAAAGTTTTCTTGATTGATTGATTTTTCAACATCAAATGCTGGAAAAATGAAAAAACTCTCTCTCCTCTCTCTCTCTCTCTCCTCTCTCTTCTCCTCTCTCTCCTCTCTCTCTCTCTCTCTCTCTCTCTCTCTCTCTCTCTCTCCTCCTCTCTCTCTCTCTCTCTCTCTCTATATCTCTCTATCTCTCTATCTCTCTATCTCTTCTCTATCTCTCTATCTCTATATCTCTATATCTCTCTATCTCTCTCTCTCTCTCTCTCTCTCCTCTCTCTCCTCTCTCTCTCTCTCTCTCTCCTCTCTCTCTCCTCTCTCTCTCTCTCTCGTCTCTCTCTCTCTCTCTCTCTCTCTCTCTCTCTCTCTCTCTCTCTCTCTCTCTCTCTCTCCTCTCTCTCTCTCTCTCTCTCTCTCTCTCTCTCTCTCTCTCTCTCTCTCTCTCTCTCTCTCTCTATATATATATCTCTCTCTCTCTCTCTATATCTCTCTATATCTCTCTCTCTATATCTCTCTATATCTCTCTCTCTATATCTCTCTAATCTCTCTCTCTCTCTCTATATATATATATATATAATATATATATATATATATATATATATATATATATATATATATATATTAATTTCAATTCAAGTGCCTGCAAAGGACTCACGGCAATTAATGATGGTGAGGTTCCCTCTAGTGGACATTTTCTGGTGTCTCTATGGGGAAGACGACAATAAAACTGTGACGAATCATCTCCAAAATGCATGTGGAAGTTTAGACTTATGCCCACTTCAACCTTTGAAATTAGCAGAACGATCACCCCAATATTTACAATTTTGTAACCATCAAGCGGTTTTCTCATCAAAGCGTGAGACATTTAGCGTCCAAAAAAAATCTAAAACATTGGGGCGATCATTCTAATGTTTGCAGCGGTTGATGTAGGCATAAGTAGAGAGGTCCACATACATTTTGGTTTAACGTTCTGCTTACAAAGTCAGTGTTTTGAAGCTTGCCGCTGGTTACTGGTGTGACATTGTGGAGCAAGCTTACACATCCTAGAGAAAGGCAAAACGTCTCCTTCTGTTTACGTAGTGTGGGAGAGAGAGGGAATGCATGAAGAGAGAGCGTGAGGTGCGGCCTGGGTGATTCAGGCTGGCCTGCATGCCAGCTCTGTGCTGCTGCCGACTGACGTCATGGAAAAACGCATGACTCTGGATTTGCGCGTTGTGGCCGGAAAAAAACATTAGCGACAAGTCAACTAAAATCAGTCACATGAAGTAAATCATCACGGCCAATGCATGCACAAGACACTTTTTGTGTCCTCTAACCTTCTAGTAACACAGCCTGTATTACAACTGTATCTTTATTACTTTGAAAACTTTCTTGCGCAACTAAATCAAAATGTGAGACCGCGGTCTTATTGCGATGTACAGCGTTGTCAAAAAGTATTCGCTCCATTTCTGGTATTATAAACGTTTGCACATTATCACACTTAAACTGCTTTTATGTCTCACAAAGATAAGCCAAGTAACTATAAATGATAAAAGAAGTGATTTTGATCATTACATATATAAAGTGTAGAAAATATAAACCTATTTGACCTCATGTTTAAAAATAATTGCAACTTAACTTAAATCAAGCATTCTTGATTCCCAATTATGAGCCTTTTGCATTGCTGTGGAGGACTTTGGTCCACTCATCTTCTCAGGATTGTTTTTACTCGTTCATATTGGAGGCTTTTCTGGCATCAATTAGCTATTTCATACAGCGTCTTTGTTGGATTTAAATCCGGACTTTGACATTGTCACACCTTAATATTTCCGGCTTTTTTTTTGCTATTCGGAGATGGTCTTAGTGGTATGATTTGGGTCAAGCGCTTTGTGTGTGTGTGTGTGTGTGGGTGTGGGGGCGTGCGTGTGTGTGTGTGCTTTTCACCCCTTGGAACTCTCCCATGTATGCCATTTTTGTCCAGTGTCTTTCTTTTGGTTGAGTCATGGAAAGTGGCTGTGTCCGAGGCCAGTGAGGCTTACAGTACAGTTCACTAGCTGTCCTTCTGGATGCTTTCGTGATTCTCCTAATTTTGTTTGACTGACCACAACTTCACTGTTCTTTCTGTTCTCCATTTGTGGATGAAAGCTCGAACCATGAAATTCCTTTATAACCTTTTCAAGGTTGAGGGCTTTCAACTACTTTGCTTATCTTTTGTTCTTGAATTTCTTGCATAATGGAAGGGCTACTCGATTATGAACAAAATAGTAATCGTGATCATTTTGGTAATCACGATCACGATTATTCAAACGATCATTTATTTTTGGGGTAGAAAACAAGAATATGTTTAAACTTAAAAATATCAAGAAACATTTAATTCTTTGAAACACTATGTAAGTTCCTCTTGGACAAAACGAAATTGATACAATTGGTTATTTAAAAATGACAAAGGTGCAAATGTGGTTTCATTCTAAAAATAAATTGGCGAAAGAACTATTGTAATATTTAAATTCTAATCATTTCAATAGATCTCTCCTGTGTTTCGACAACAATTTCAACAATGTTGTAGATTTTATATATTTGAAATAATCTTTTTTTTATGACTATAATATCTATTTTGTAATCGTTGAGTGTAATATTTGTCATCGTAATTGAATTTTGACGAACACAACACTACTTTATTGCATAATGTTTCTTTTTTGTCATCTTGTAGCCTACTTCCCTTTGTTTGTCTGATGGGTACTAATGAAGTCATTTCTTGATTCAGCAGATCTCCCAACATTTAGACCTGGATGTGGCCAGTCAATTAAAAGTCAACTTTCCAAAAACTGCTTTATGACAGTTAAGTCATGATTTAAGAAGGTTAAGCAATTATTTTTTGACATTGTGTAATATTTCGAATGTCAAACTAATTTTTCTTGTGGGCCACATCGAAGTTAAGGTTTTCCTTGGAGTGCGGTTATGACTGTGAACCCATATTTAAGGGACGCTTCATTGACGTTGACATTGGCACTTATATAATAGTTTTGCTTGTTAAAATGACATCAGTACGAACCCCCCACCCATTAAATGACTTTATAGTGATTTATGGTTTTTTCTTTTGTGATAAGATTTACGACAAATTGGCACGCCCCCATTTGGAGCTCGGCTCGTTATTTTGGGAGGCAAGCAAAGTAATAATATAAAAAAGTAAAACAAAGTAATAATGCTCGAATTGTCAGTTCTGTTGTCTAAAATGTCGACCGATCGCCACCAAAATGCAAATGCACATTACTACTCCTGTCCACTTCAACCTATGAAAGCATAAAAGTGTTCTGCGCCATACTTTGAATTTATTGACATCAAATGTGAGCTCATGTGATCACCTCCACAAAATCAAAACTACCATGCTGATCGATTCTCCACTTAAACAGGCTGAAGTCGACAAGAGCACACAAACTTCGACTAGTTATATTTTGGGCATTTAACTGCGCTAATCTTTTGTTAAGTGTGACGAGGCAGCCAGGCATCAATGTTTATACCTCCCGCCTCTCATGAGTAACAATGGTAAGTTCTTCAGTGGCGTTATAATTAACAGCACTGCTCAAGGCAGCAAATAGCTTTTGGTCGCTAAACAGACAACCTTAGCACAACAAAATTAGCTTCTCGCTTGCGTCTTGGTGCCCGGGCTGTTGCCACTCATGCACGTTCGCCTCCACCAGAATCGGCATCGATCCTCATCAATGAGCCCGGAAGTGGTCGTCTTTAATGGTGGGCATTGTGGAGAGGCATGTGCTTTTAGTTGGGGCTGCTTCGGGAGCGTCAATGTTCAGCAAATAAAATGTTCCAGCAAGGAGGCTGACTCCACAGTCGAGTGTGGCCGGATTGGAACGCTACATTGAGTGGTGTACATGTAGCCCGACGCTGTAACGTACCAAAGAGTCGAGTCGAAAAAGAGTCGAAAAAATGGAGCCACTCCTCATCCAAATAAATGTTTCAGGTCTCCTTAAAAGTGATATTGGAGGAACAAGCATTATGCGCGACATCAATGAAATGCCCAAAAAACAAAACAAAAAAAAAATAATAATTTTTTTCCCCCCCAAGTTCTCATACAGTTTTTTTCTGGACGATGTACACGTAGGTGTGCCAAGCAACCATTCAGATGTTGTCTAACTGTGGTTTAACATCGAATTGGGTTAATGCAATGGCAGTTAGGTCTCACCGTGCAACACAACTGCTTGAACGCAGCTGGATGCTTTTCATACTCAATCAACGGTGGCTGACCTGGAGGCCAATAAGGAAAGGTTTGCTCATTGTGTATGTGCCCTCTGAGGTTCCTATGCAACGTCCTGGAAAATAAACAAGACCCGCTGTTAAACTCGGTTTTATCGACTTGCAACTGTAGCAAAGGTCACGGTGCCACCCTGTTTAAACCTCTGCTCCTCCTTCCTATATTGATATACTCTGAGTCTGGCTGTATATGCCAACACAGATGAACGGCGAGGGAATTCCTCAGAAGAATGCAACTCATTCATTTTACGAGCGTCATTGACGGCCCATCGGTGGCACATTACACACAACTTTACTGCCTTCTAAAATGTGCACCTCCTACCTATTATCGAGGATTCAACAGTAAAATCGGGATGCAAATTGAATGATTTTGTAACCTCCATGCCAACTCCACCATCTGGTGTGACATAGAATAAACTATATATATGTGCATGTAAAGAGGACCGAATGATTTGGGGGAAATAATCTAATCATAGCCTTTGCGATTTGAAAATTGCATTCTACCACTGTGCATAAATTATTCAAGCTATAACTTCTTCAGCCCTGTTTTCAACACAGTAGGACAGTAAGAGTGTCGGGTGTTGTGCATATACAGAATACTGACTCATACTACCTCGGAGTGCCCCCGCCAAATATATCTGTGTAAATGGGGTATTATCTACAGCTCCAAGTGTTTAACGTACATATTTACTGCTATGTAGTACTTATCTTAACCAATTCAGGTGGTCAACTGTCAGTGAATGTGGTCGTTGGTGCATAGTTCATGTCGGCCAATGTCAACTTGGTGCATCTTTGTAACCATGCAATGTACTACAATTACTAATATATAAGTATTATTAAAATGAATTAGTGACCAAACATAATATGAGAATTAATGGAATAATGTAACGTAAGTCATTCCTGCCTGATCATTTCTATTGTAAATGTTGGCAAATAAACAAATTGGCTTTGTCCTTGTGTGCAAAGGCCTTGGGTAACTGGAGATCCGGCATTGGTGTGGTCGGGTAAATATTGATTTGCATTGTACCACACTCTTGAATAGTCACGCAGCCAAAATTTGCATTCGAAATTTGTCTGCACCAAAACAGGCCAGTGATTGTGTTTTCGTTCCCACGTCCAGTTTTGTAATGTCTAAATTGCTGCAATGTGTGTTGAAGGTCACCATATAGTGCATGTATATAAATAGGCGGCACTGTGGATGACTAGTTAATACGTCCACCTCACGGTACAGAGGTGCACGGTTCGATACCGGGCTCCGCCCTTCCTGTGTGGAGTTTGCATGTTCTGCCACATGCCTACGTGGGTTCTCCGGTTTCCTCCCATATTCCAAAAACATGTATGATAGGTTGATTGGGCACTCTGAATTGTCCCTCGGTGTGATTGCGAGCGCGGGTGGTTGTTCGTCTTCGTGTGCCCAAAGATAGCTGGGATACGCTCCAGCACGCTTGTGACCCTCGTGAGGTGAAGTGGCTCAGATGGATGGATGGATGTCAATAATAGAAAGCAAAGTGATTCTGCACCCTGATTATTTGTAGTTCGTCTTGATTGTAGTTTTCTAATATATGGTCACTGATAATGCCTGTTACGGGAACCAGAGAGCACCATCTGCCAGTTATAATGGCTCGTCGGCTATGATACACAAGTCATCCAGCTCAATTTGCTCAGTTCATCCAGCTAAAATCATTTTCATCCAAGTCCCACCCAGTCACCTCAGGTGGGCCCCAAGGCTCTGTCCTGGGCCCTCTATTATTTATTATCTTCCTCTTTCCCCTTGGCGCCATTTTCCAAAAATGTAGTATATTTTTTCATTGCTTCATGGATGACACCCAGCTCTATTTCTCCTGCAAACCCAGCATTTCATTCCCTCACTCCTCCCTCACCTCCTGTTTATCTGAAATCAATGGCTGGTTCACTTAGAACTTCATAAAGCTTAACAGGGACAAAACAGAAGTTCTTTTTGGTACAAAATCTATATAATCCAATGTTGGCCGTTTTCCCATTTCCATTGGCCACTCCCTAGTTTCCAAGTCAAGAGTCTGGGTGTCGTCCTAGAAAGCGCTCTATCTTTCCATAAGCATATCAATAACATAACTCAGCCAAAATCAGTCGATTTGCATTATGTGTGTTTTTTTTTTCAAAAAGGTCTAAAGATACCACAAGATGGCGCCATTCCCTATTTAATAGAAAGTTGTGCATCTGTGTTAATAAACGACAGTGGAACTTCAATTTAAACCAAAGAAGTTGTGATTTAACAGGGAGAAAATAGTCCGCTTCAAATGCTTCTTTGCAGTCAAAGTTCGTTAGTGTCAGTATTTGCCAACCAATATCTTTTTTTTTTTTGAAGGAAAGGATGGGATGCTGATTTTTGGAAGAAAGAAAATGCATATTGCAGGTGGTCCGATTAATGCAAAAAGTATTGTTTTTGTTGTATTTTTATTTTTTTACCGTTGCATTTCAATAGGTTAAAATTTTAGGCAGATTTTTGCTATTCGCATGTTGACCTGGTCTGTATTCACCACAAATTTATTATTAATAAAGTTATAACGTTATTAATCCTGGTCATAGGTGTGTTTGTTACCAGTAGGTTTTTGAATGACAAATTTCATTATATATATTTAAAGATACAAAGTTATGGTTTAGATTTATGTCTAATAAATAATGAGGTAAGTGTTACTTGTGTACAACTTCTTTCAATGGTTATAGAACATAATGGAAAAAACATTTTTTGCTGATGAATGGAGGGTCATGATCGGTCGGCCGATTAATCAGAATCAGAATTTGCTACTGTTGTTGACTTGTGGCGTCATCAACATACAGACTGGTACCTATCATGGCTCAGCTTTAGTAAACGCGAGCCTTGATTGGTTGTTTCCTGAGCCTTGAAGAACCGTGTTATAATTTTCAGTCGACCGAAGTGACTAAATGGTTGACCCCTGAGATGGCAAAAAGAACGGGTGGATTATGCTGCTTAACGCATATTGCACAAACTCAGTATTAATCAGAATGCTGCGTTTCAACTACCAGGCCTGCATGTAACCGTTCTTTTAAATTAAATTTGTGGTTTGACTTCTTCTTTAATAGTACAAAAATAAATAAATAAAACAAAACAAAACAAAAAAAAGTCAAACTGTACTGTGAAAATTCACTTATTGCAAGGGCGGCTGCAAGGAGAGCTTGGAACATTTCACCCGCCAAAATTGAGAGAAATCATTACGACCAATATCTATTTGTAAATCAAATTATCTGTTTGCCAATTGTTTCAATGGGAAATTTAAGATTACTTTGTTTATTTATTTATTTATTTGCTATTTGCTACAATTGGCTCTAGTTTTACCGTGTTGTATGTCTCTTCAGCATATAAAATCAATAGGAACTGTTTGGTCGGTCAAGGAAGTACATGTTTAATGGTCACTTAAAACTCCAAATCATCATTAAGTGGCCGTATATCGTTGTCATAGGGCAGGAAAATGGCATTAGTTACTTTGGATTGGGCAAATAAAATAGTGTGCCGTTTTCCAAACTACAGCTTAATTTACATCCAGGAGAGACAAACGGAGTGCAGCTGAATGACCAAAGGTAGTACACGAAAATGGACCCGCACAAGTCACGTTCCCTCCTGCTAATAGTTGCAAGGTTCTTGAATGTGCCCTTTCCCACTCAGAGCTGATAGGTCCACTAATCTTAGCAAGTTTGAGCTGCTTTAAGCCTTCTCGTTCTTGGGTCACTGAGATAAGTGACAAGCCATAGGTTGATGGAAAATCCATAGTGTTATTGCCATACATTACTTTTATTTGATTGGGCCCGTAGTGAACGTAATGCATCGCTGAGGTGGGCTGCTTGGGAAGCATCGGGGCTGGGTTAGGGTCCACAGGCCATTCATAGCTTCTCTGGCTCCCCCACCCACAACACTCAGTGACACTGATGTATAGCCTGGCCTGCCATCCATAGGCCGACCTTGTGAGTGCCCGAGTGCTGTAAATCACTCGGTGGTATTGATTTTCCATTAGAGGTCGGCCTCTCGGCACACTTCCGACAGCATTCTCACAAACACCTCCTAACACTCAAGTGCCTCATAGCCTGCAGATTGTACTATGCATGGTGGACTCGTTTTTCTGAATCCCTATTGAAATGCTTTCTTAGATGTTATCATGGGTTTTGATTTCTGGTTAACATTCCTGCCATATTATTGCAACAGTAGCAAAGTTGGGGTTGGTTCTGAGAGTGATATGGCTGAGCAAATATTGACATGTGAGCATCCGTCACTCCCTGATGCATTCAGCACCAGAGGCACATCCCTAAGTAATGACTAAGTGAAAGATCCATGTTGTGCTTGTACAACAAACTCATCTGCTGTCATTAGCAAGGCACTTTGACTTGTGTACATATTGTTGCATGTCACATAGTTGAGTTAGGAAAAAATAGGCAGCCGTTTCAAACATGAAATGGAATTTTGTCATGTGGAAGAAAACAATAATGCATACTGAGGTATGTTTTCTTGTCAGCAGCTTTAAAAAGCAGAGGTGGGCATTCACACCTGTCCGTCAGTCCCGACGGGATGTCCCTCAGTCCGTCACTGATGGACTTTTGTTTTCACTGGCAAACTACTGAGGGTAACTTTGAAACACTGGTAGAATGAGCATTGATTTTCATCCATAATCGGACCGCCCAAAACCCGGAAAGCAAAGTTGAGGGGCATTTTAGGGGCGCAAAGTAGGAGGAGGGTGCAGTAAGAGTCAAGAGTCCAAATTCTTTTTAAATGACTGTATTGTGTGTTGTCACCCTTGTAAGAAAATTTTTAATGATGGTCCTAAAATGGTGGTGACAAAATGTAATTTAGCGATGATGGAAGCATGTTAAAAATACAAATGACTTAGTGATGGTGAAATTATGAGTTAGGTCCGATGCTGGTGAAAGACGGAAGTTCATTGACCGGCCAACATCTGTCAAGAAGACATGCAGTGAAAAGTTCTTCTATTTCCCAAGGGGGGTATTTTTATAATTCACAATTTTTTTAGCAAGGAGGAATAAACCCAAACTACTCAACCAGTTCTCATAAGAAGTTGACGGAAATGTTTTTGCAGGGTTTTTTTTAACAATGTATTTTATTAAATTTACTGACTTTCGGCCCGACATCAGCGATACGTTAGCGTGCAACCAGGAATTGTCATGGACAGATGACTGGAAACAGTGTACTTTTATTATCAATCATGGTACTTTAGTTTCATTTTCATACAAAAATAAAAAAAAGTTCATCAGTTGAACTGATTTGCAAATCATTATATTTTCTCTCTCTCTCTCTCTTTCTCTCTCTCTCTTTCTCTCTCTCTCTCTCTCTCTCTCTCTCTCTCTATATATATATATATATATATATATATATATATATATATATATATACATATATATATGTATGTATATGCGCGCACACACACACAGCCACAGAATATACAGTTAGAAGTTCAGGCATGTGAACATATTCAATATGATCCACGTTTGATTTGTCTGCCTTGGCAGAGCTTTGGCCTTTACTGAGTAACATCTAGGTGCAGGTGTTTGTCCGGTTTTGTCTTTAATACCCTGTCTTTCCTCCCTTACAGACAGTTCAGTCACATAAGCCCCATTTCTTAGCTGTGCATTGTCAAGAAGTGGGCGGGAAGAATTATGAGGCTTCCATGTCACACGTGGACAGTTTTGTCAAGTAAGTGTACTGTAATTGTTCCCAATGAGCCTTGCTCTAATGTACTCTAATGATTTCTAGCCTTTTTTTCCACATACACACGTTTTGATGTTCTACAAAAATATTACTTATTATGATGGAGTCTATCTATGGCAATTTGCACTACTTGAGAGCATGATCAAAATCACCAAATAAAAATGTTCACTACCCTGAATGTTGTTTTACTGCTTCGTTTAGGTCAGTGCTTCCTTGCAATATTAAACGGAGAAGACAACTCCCTCAACTGATTGAATTGCAGTTTTGTATTTGTGTCATTTTCGCCAGAGAGCTATTGTCCAGTGATGCCATGAAGGAGTACAGCAGAGCTCGCGTCTACCTCGATGAAAACTACAAGTCCCAGGAACATTTCACAGTAAGTCTGTTTCATGAAGCAAGGCAAACCACAAAAGAGCTGGCATTTCTGTGAATTCAGGGATTAAGAACTTCTCACAGTGTAATTGACTGAGTATGCTATATGTGGTTTGCGTCTTGTGGAATCAATATCATCTTAAATTGAACACTTTAAGGCAGTGTTTCACAAAATGCTCTTTGAATTAGTTTTTTTCAATGCGTTTGTAAAGTGCTTGCTACGTAGATCAGTAGTATTTAACTTTTAACTACAAAACTTTCTTTTTGGAGGCTTCCCCAATATTTAAGCATAGTGTTAATGTTGAAATTGCGCATAATGTTGATGTCTTATTGTTATATTAATTCTACTCTTAAAATGTAACCGCGGCCTATTACGCTACTATAATTTAATTTTGGCATTAAGGTGCCAAGTCTGAACACCACTGCTTGAAGGGACATGTCTAAACCAGGGCTCACAGGTCAGCTGCGGCCCTCCATTTCAATTGATGTGTCCACTCAAGATCAAATACAGGTGTAATTGTAGTATGGTGTCATTATTAAACTCCCACAGAGAACATGATAGGTAACGGAGGAGAAATGCAACTTGTGATATTTGTGTAACTACTCTAGCAACACGCCTAGTCAGTAAACAAGCTTCGTACAGTTCAGCTTCTGGCTACCAATCATCATAGCTGGCCAGACATTTAAAAAACCAAACAAACAAAAAATACACAAGCAACCTCTAAATAAATAAAGATAAAGTAAAAAAATTAAAGTCAAATACAAGTTTTTTTTTCCTTTATTAAATCATAATTAGATTTGTTAAAAACAAGTAACTATAGATCATGTGCTTTTTTTTAAGAATCCAATATTTAATCTCTTGATGCTTCATTTTCAATGCCGATGAATCTGGCCCCAAGGAGCACTTTCATATTTTGTTTCCTTACTGTACCAAACGTGACTTGTACTCTGACTTTTAAACATGTACATACTGTATACCAAAGCGTGATTCTTTTTTTTTTTCGCCTACCGTTACACCCCCAGTGATTATATGTTTCAATGGCTTCACCATTATAACTGCTCCACTGAGAGCAACCATAAGTAAATGTGCCCTGTGATGACAAGTTTGACTAGTGATACTTTATAACCACAAGGTGGCAGTAGAGGTTTGATAATATATTTTTGCCTGGCTTCATAGTGTACCAAACTCTTTTTACTCATGACGCAAATAAAGTAGTAGTCATGGATTTTTTATTGATTTTTTTTTTTTTTTTTGCCAGTAAAATGGCCATGATCAACTAGGGGACACTTAAATTTTTTAGGTCTTTTCTTTTATGTTGATATTTTGATAGTAGAGCAGTGGTGCACAAAAATAATAATTTACAAAACTGTAAAGTAAAATAAATGCTAAATATTATAAAAGCTTTAAAACTACAAATGTACTGTACATTTCTCTTTTTGGGGGGCCAGTCTGAGTTTTTTTTTTTTTTTTTTAATGTCGGGCCTGTAACAGAGGCGCCTTTTGTCCTCTTGGTGGAGCCAAAGACTCAATCTATAGCTGGACTGACGGAAGATTCTGCTCTCTGTTCTTTTGTTGTTTTTTACAGCCATCCTGCAGCCAACCTATACTTAAGACATCATGGGTTCAAGAATAGTTTATATTAGATTGAAGGCGCACTTTGCAGCATCCACACGACATTCCCACTAACAATAGTCAGATGTTGCAAGTCAGTTTGTTTGAAAAAGTGGCGAGGTCACAAGCCGTGTTGTGTTTGTTGAGCTGTGTCTGTCGTTGTTCTCCAACACGTTTTCAGCATTTCCACCACGCTTCGCTGCATCTCTACAAACGCTCATAAATCACAGCACCCGCTGAGTCACATATGCTCTTTAAAAGAATATTACAAACGCTGGCCTTTTGGAAATGTAATTATGTGCCATTTCGTATCCTGGCATTATGAGCTGTTTATTTAATAGTGTTTGTGTATAGATTAACCTTTTTGTCGTATTTTTATTCTCATCAAATAGAGATCACAATTTGCTCTTGTCTTTGAGAATCGCACGTTGGAAAGAGAAACATCAGATGTCCTTTCTGCGATGTTTGTATTGAAATTCAGACAACAGTAAATATGAATAGACTCTTCAGTCTTCCTCACACAGGGCTTGCCATTTAACTTTGATGACATCACTCATGTTTGTTTTCTCAATCTTCGATTTCTCGCCACCGTGCTGCGGGGATAATCGTTTGTTGTGTGTGCCACCTGTCCATTTTCAGATAATCTAAGAGGGAAGTTTCTTTGGTGCAAGGCTTCCTTCCGCCTCTTGTGTGTGTTGTTGTATTCCATATGCAGTTGCTTGGCGTCTTAGGAACTGCAAGTGAATTGTTTGATTGAGTGCGAGTATGGTAATGTTGCGAGCGAGTGTATGTTAAGATAAAGGTCAGCTTGTTTATTTGCTCTGTGTGTGTGTCGTGTTCGCCTGCGTGCGAATGAAAGCGCTTTTGACTTGAATTGACACATCTGCCAATTATGTGAGCTCTTTTACTACCCAAATATTTGATTTCCTTTTCATCAGCAAAATTAATGTTTGCAAAAGTCTCCTTTAACAATATTGTTTAGTTTGACAAATTAAATGAGGATCTTTTTTCCTTTTTTTTTTTTTTGTGTAGCTCAACTGTTCAATCATTAGGAACAGGTGCGCCGCAGTCTATCTGAGCTTAGTTTGAGTGAGAGCTGGTGTCCACACTTGTCAACAATTCACTCTAATTCACACCTATGGGCACTTGAGAGTCTCCACTTAAGCAAGTAAACATGGTTTGGGAATAAATTGTCATTGGATGCAAACAGAACTACGACTCATTGCTGCACTGAAGCCATTCAAAATACTTCAACCAAGACAGCCCAAAAGAAATGTACAGTTAATGCAACTTGATATTGAATCTCAACAAAGAGGCATGTCTTATCTGAGAAAGCGCTCGCCACGGTGGGCAAGGGCTTGAGTGACACGACGCCCCTACGGCTGGGAGTGGGTGTTTTACAGCCCCGTTAAGGTATACAGCAGGTAAAATGTCAATTAGGAAGGCCCTCCCTGATAACTCAACTCCCAATCCACTTGTTCTTGGCCATTAATATTTATCGTGGGTCTGCCCTTGGATCTGCAGCGCATGCCGTCTGGAATGATGCGCTCTAACGTCTGCTCCTATTCCCACTTTTTGACACCCACTTACACTGTGACATGCAAAGAGTTGCACGGACACACTTGCCCAGAATGTACTCAAACAACTGACTGTCTAATCAAGCCCGACTGCATACTGTACATAGACAGTGACACACAGCAGTACTCACTGGTCTCTTCGACCTTAGTTGTTGCAAAGCTATCTAATTGGAAATTAAATGCAACCCTCAACTGTGGTCTACAGGACAGCCATGAGAGCAACGACGGAGAATAAATCAGCCACTGTGGCTTGACAGGATACAGACGATATATCCTTCCGCAGTGCATGTGTATGTGAATGTGTGTGCGTGTGGGGGTGCGTGTGTGTGTGTTGGTGTGTGTCCGTGGATGTGTGTGCCATTATCAGAGTAATAAACACAGACTAAATTGGCTAACATAGTCCTCTTTATCAACTATTTAATCAATCAGTGGTTGGGCAAGACTTCCCAACCCGCTGAAGATTAACGCACAACAACAACCGAACTTTGGGTGTGTGTGGGACCGTTTTCTGTTGCAGAAGGACTGTCCCAGTTCAAGAGCAACATTTACAAAAGAATGGTTACAGAATGAAGTGTGCAAAATCAGAGCAGCACATATACAGTATAATGTACTATAAATTTATGAATATAGAAATCTTTCATATTATTTGTGGCTTTTAAAAAGTCGCAAGTTGACTTTGAGGACATCATTATTCCCTTTTGCTTAGGAACATTATTTAGGATCAATGAAATGTCATTTTTAGAATGATAATTAAATAGAAAAATGAATGTATAACGTTAAAAATGTATACTATTCATAACTGACCATTCAAACAAATCTTTTTCATCTTGGGCTCCTTGCAGTCAAAATAAAGAATGCCTTGCAAATATTAGTTGCATGATGCGACATACGTAATCTTTTGAAGGATTTAATTACAACAATAATTAATAGTACTAGTCGATATTTTATTTGATTGCTAAATCGCCCTCAGTACATAATAATCTGTGCTGCAACAAGCTGATCTGTCAGCAGATGCCCGTAGCTCAGCTTCACTTTGCTCTCGAGGTGAGTCCTTAATTCTCTTCCAGGCAGCATGCTGTAATGCAATCATCAGTACCGCCTTGCTCAGCTAGGAATTTATGAACACTTAGTGTCCCTCTGTGCTGACAAGGCCCGAGCGTGTGTTTACAGTATGGCTCCGAAATGTGTGTCACTTGCGTTTATCACCTTTTTAAACAGCATCCTATATCACCCCCTGTTCTATTTTTATGGTGAAACAAAACTGGGCTGCATGCAGAGATTATATACGGCAGGAGACAGCCCAGCGCAAGAGAAAGTGAGGTCAAAGAGGCGGGCTCCCTGTGTACAGTCTGTTGGTTTTACACCGGGAGGTTAACTAGCAGGAGCTACCCTCCCCCTCCCAGGCTTATCAGCAGGTTAAAATATTGCAAACTAAATCTAAGTGCGCTCTTATTTCAATATGGTTAGAAGGCTGAGGCCACTTGAAAGGAGTAGATGTCAGCTGTGTAATATCGCTGGGCTATAACTCTCCTCGACCATCACTCATCCGCTTAGGCCAGACATTAGTGCATATACACGCTCATATGCACGGTGTCAAAGTGGAATAAACACTAATGCAAGCAGGCGCACTATCACACATCTACTCATGACACGTTTTGAGCAACAATCAATGAATCTGCCATCAGCTGTGAGTTATGCGCTTTAAGGAGAGGGTATTTACTCTAAAAATATTTTCTGAAATGTATATCTAATAAATGGGTTCAGAATAGGGCCGGGGCTGCATTGTGATGCTCGCGTGTTTGCTTCAGTCGAGCTGTTCAGGGTTCTAATCTCTACTCAGGTCTTCATTTGTGGAGGTCTTCCGGTTCTGCCCCTTGTTGGATTGTCATTGCCCCGGCACGGTGTGTTTCCTCACACACCTTATCCAGTGGAAGGAAACAGCTGCAAATGTGCGCAGCTAAGTCCACAGATAATGATGTTATTCCAGAACGAGGCGGAGCAGCTCGCTCCTAGCCAGCGTCCATTATGATGCGTGGCCCCCAGCCACAGAGGGTGCACAGTGAAGGTGAGCCTGTCATATCGATCTTTTTAGTGCTAAAATATGAGCCACTTTACGCCGCACCCGGATGCAGTGATGTGAAAAATAATAACTCGGACCCAAATTAAAAATATTGATTGGTTTGGAGCTGTTGAGAGCAAATAAACACCATGTGAGGGATTTTTATTCCTCTCTCCTTTTACATCGTTCCTCGTCCGCGGCTTTTTCCCTCCGGCCCAGTGAAAGGGTCGGGTCGGTGATGTCGAGCTGAGCATTAAATTACGTCCGACCAGCTTGGTTTATAATCATAACCTATGAAGCGCTTGATTCTCTTTACTGATCCCAGGCACAAATCAACAAGCAACCATCTTCTCTGCTCCTTGATCGGACTCAATAATCTAGCGTTAGTTTGGCTTCATTCAGTTATTGCTTTCCTTCACTTCAAGTCATAATTCTTTGTACATCCAAGTATGATTTTTTTTTTTAATCTTTTTTTTTTTTTTTTTTATCATACTCCGTTTTAACAGATGAGCTGACACAGAGCCATCAAACGGTTGGGAAAACAATTGCCACAAGGTTAATTTTATTGCTTGCTCCATGCATTTGTGAGCAGGCGGGAAGTGTCCTCTGCCCCGGTCCTGATGAATGACTGTGCCGAGCGGGCAGGAATGAAAATGAAAGAGGGGAGAGGCCAAGCACGGCATGATGGTCGCCGCCACCCCGCACCTGGAATAGAAATTTTTCTGACATGCTCAAAATTGGTATTCTGATATATAAGTGAGGTGATGTTCCAATTATTTTGATGATAAAAGCTTTCATGTCTCCCATACCGTTGCATTTTACCTCATACATCCGGAGAAGGTTAATATCTACACACCCTAAATGGAGGATGTCACATTGTCTACAGTCTATAGGAAAATAAACTATTTAGTCGATTTAAATTCTGCCGTAATACTTGGCAGTCTGAGCCGCACTACTATTGATTGTCCACAAGGACGTTTGTTGTGTTTCGAGGCCAAGTCAGGATGAATAGATGCTCGGTGGAGTGTGGAGAATGGGGCTAGACCAGTATCTGCATCTCAGTATCGTGTCAGTACGGATGAGAGCCAGGCAAGCACGCGCTGCCTGTTGACATCGGCGAGACAGAGCTGGCGAGATCTTCTGTTTCCCAATTGAGCTCCCTCTGAAAGATCTCTTGTGTCTTTTGGCATCAGGCCTCTACACAATTTACTGTGTGTGTGTGTGGGTGGAGGTGGGCGGTGGTGTCCATTTATGTCTGTCTCGCACATCTGATAGAGGGCTATCATTAGCCACCACTTTGTCCATACATATCGATCCTCCCTTCGCCAGTGGCTATCGCTGCTTCATTTGCATGGCCCAGCTGACCCAGGCAGTAGCTAGCCATTATATTCCCATTAGCTAATCTCTTTGATTTCCATAATCCTCCGTCTATTGAGAGCCCTCACAGCTTTCCCAGTCCTCTCTCCCTTCAAGGAGAAAAAAAAATGCCCTCTCAACTCCCCCACCCCAGTCACTTTACTCTAAAATAATCAGTATGCATCATATCCTCAAGCAATCATGCTTGTATAGGCAAACACAGCATGGATGTCGTAATACGATTTATTATTGACATTTATTGGCGGACATACAAGGATACGCGCAACTACCGTATTAAAAAAATACTCTCAGTTGATCACTGTCCAAGGGTGAGTGCATTAACATATGCATAATGTATGGTACTTTTAGGAACAGACTTCTAAAATACTTTTTTGGAGAAGATTTTACTGGGTCTGTCATATTTCCTATGTAGAGCAACTGTTAACAACTTAATTGCGAATTGTACAAATACATTTTTTCTTTTTTTTTTTTTTAAACATTTTTTTAATTATAACATAATTTTTCTCATATTTGAGAAATAGCCTATTCAGTTGTTTTTCCAAACAAAATGACAGTGTGCCATAACAAAATGTTCCTAACACGTGGGAAATTATGGTGCAATGAAACCAAGGTTGAACTTTTTTTCCATACTTACAAAAGTCACCCCTCATTGCTAACAGAACACCATCCCTACAGCGAAGCATGTTAGTGGCAGCATCATACAATTGAAATTGAATTGATGTCATTCTGAACACTTCAAACTAGCAGTTGGTGTCTGCATAAAATATTCTGAATCATGCTAGAAAAAAATCACACCTGAACTTGATTGGGGTTTGATCAAATGCACTTTAAAAGCAAACAGAAGTACAGCAGATGTGTTTGCTGAACCACGGTTACTTTATATTGTGTTCCTGTAATAAGAATCCAGCAGATTAATCAACCTGTTGTCATTGATCTCAGGGTGTAGACATTTTGTCTTAAACTGCCCCCTACTCGTCGACTTCGGGCTCGCATTGCCAACATCACGTAACCTAACCCAGAAAACATGTGAGCCCTTTTATGAGTACTGAGCTCAAAACATCCAAATTTCAACAATTAGTTTATTAACAGAAAAATAACAATTGTCTCCTTGATGCTTTTGTGGCTCTTGGTTCTCACAATAAAAATGTCAGATTTTTTTTAAAATAGACTTTATGTACTGTAGGTTAACATGTGATAATTGGAATGTGAATGTGAATGTTTGCCCTGTGAGCTTGTTAGCTCACTTACCATCCACAACCTTTGAGCAACCTTACCTCTCCTGGAACAAACAACCAATCTGACCTTAATCACCCTCAGTCGAGTTCTCTCGGCGCAATTGCTTGAATTGATCAGTCAGTCCTGTCACCCATTTCTAACACTCCACTCTTGTCACCCCCTCCTCCAAATGAGCTGATAATTAATAAGGGTTGGCGCCTCAAACTCCAGCCAACAGACAGCTTGATGGATCGGACAGCTTGGACGTAAACCAATAAAATGCCACGTTTCTCTGGCCTTCTTCAAAGCCCCTGGGTATTTTTTTACCCTGCTTGATCAGGCGTGCGTAAGAACACCCTCCCTGCTGATTTCATACCCGCATGTTCGCCTTGTTTTTTTTTCAGCAGCGGAACTTTGGCTGTTGGATATTTTTTACACACAGTATTTAAGTACGCACAGAGCACTTGTCAATAATCTTATGTCGTTAAAAGATATTCTAAACATGTTGGAGAATTTGTAATGAAACTGACAAATAGCACCAGTTTGGAAAAAAAAATCCAATTGTGCCAACAGCTTTGTCTGTTCTGTGGTGTGTGAATTTTGCTTAAGGAGCTGAGCATCGACATACTGTACACATCCATGATTGATCTTTGTGTCTGTGCTATTGGCTTTTCTTTATCCCCCGCCTCTACCGCTTTGTTGTGAGATATGGAGATATATATTTTTTTGCCGTGACCCTTTTTTTATTTTTATTTGGGTCAATATGTAAAGTGCAAATATTGTATGTGAAGCCTAACTATTTAAAAAAAAAAAAGTCATATTTGTTAACACAGCTGTTTTTCAGAAAGTCAATGTTGCCAGTGGGAAGTATTACCAGGCCCAATGTGGCCACCAATGGTGTGACTGGACATAATTGGTGAATCTGGTCTATGAGGAGTAGCGGGTCGCTGGCTATTGGCTGTGAGCCTGTCATAATAACAAGCAACAATGTGATCATTTAATTTCCTTTTCACTTACACATCACCTCGGCTCACATGAGGGAGGACACACAGAGACGCACACAGACACAAGGTTAACGTTGGGCCCCATTTATTTTACTCTAACCATCACAATGACTCCAAATAGCATTTCAAAAGCAAAGTGAGGGGGTAGACACAAATAATCTAATCACACAATTACTGCTGAGCTTCATTCTATACTTAAGTGCATTTTTATTGTGTAACATTTCTTTTTTCCCCCCGAAGTCCCCCGCCCCTATTATTTTTTTCCCCTGATTTCCTCTGCAAGCATTCTCTCCCTGCCACTTCTCATCTAATATGGCCATAATTGGGTTTGCCTGCACAAATCAGATTTCAGCAATTAGGTTACCCTCCTCTGAAATTGGAGAGGTCTCCGGGCCGGCATGGGTGGAGAGTTAATCTGCTTTTGTTAAACCCTTCTTTTTGTGACTACAGCGGCAAAAATGTGCTGTTCTAGTTAAAGCGTTTTACCTGTCACTGTGGACATGGCCCACCCACACCACAAATCCCCCATGACACACACACACGCACACACGCACGAACACACGCACGAACAAACACTCACGCACCAAGATTTCTCCTCTGCTTCTCCTTGTACAAATAATGACATTTGAATCGAGCATTAACAGGCTTAATTACTTTAAAATTGTCATTTTAATTTACACTGATATAGTATTGATCACACAAGCAGAGATTAAGGCCCTCAGTGGAGCGGTTGATGTGGAATTAAGCAGAGCCGGTCCTCTTGGGGCCCGCCTGGCCTGTCCTGCAGCAGCCAGAAGAGGAATGACATCCTCCCCCTAATGAACTGGCAGCATGCGCAGACATGAATTTCAGGCCCTGTTGGAGAAGGAGGGAAATAATGGGGTTTGGGCAGCTATGGCGGGTTATTCATTCACTGCCATGCACCAATTCTCCTGTGATTCATCCACGGGCGACCAGACCCCCCACTGCCTGTTTGCCAGCCACATTCAGCCTGTCTGACCTTTTTCCTGCTTTAGCTGTGTATTCCTATAGATAGATGGATGAATGGATGTATCGACGGTCCAAGGGGAGCACCTTTCCCAGTGCTTGGTATCATGTACCGAACAAGGAGGTTAGGGGAGGGTGGCAGTGAATGTGCTGGTCCGTGATTCTTCTTCTTATCCTGGCTCATCGGCTTGTCTGAGGAAGACAAACCTTCCTGGGGAATTGATCTCCTCACTCTCGCTGAGTGGCACGCACAACCTGTTATAATCAGTGGAGGGGTGGTGGGAAAATCATTACATTAAATCCAAGCAATTTCTTTCTAGTTTGGTGAAGGGCTGTGGCTTGTCTGGTGGTAAAGCGATGTGTTGTGGGGTAATTATTATCGTTGAAACAACCTCTTGACACCTGTCTCAAATGGACACACTCAAATAAACGCGCATTAAAGAAGTGTTTTTTTTTTCTTTTTCAAATTGCCTCAGTAACTGGCCAAGGAATAAAGCTGAGGGTTTGCACACATATGGGATAGATGTTTCATCAGTGCCAGAGCTATGCAAAACCCTTTTGAAACGAAACCCCTCCGCTGTCACTGATACAACTTGTAACTGCCAACAATAATACACAAAGTGTACTAAGAGTTAACTGCTGAAAAGCATCTCTTTATTTTTGAGGTGAAAGATTATTATTTTTTTAAAAAAATGTAATGAGCAAATGAGCAAAAATCATGTGAGTATAAATAAGTGCTTGGGCTTTGGAACTAGAAGGTCATGTTTTGAATCCCTCTGCTGACAAAAAGTAAAATAGCAAATAATAGTTGTAGAACTGCAGACTGCTTCCTGGCTGATTTTGAGATTCTCTTGAGCCAGGCACCAACTTCCACAGCACCCATTGCTCAAGGGTGTCTAAGTGAAGGTGTGCTGCACTTCTTTGCTTTGACATGTCTGTGCATGTCTTTATGTGTGTAATGTGATTCTCTGTGAAGTGTGTAACACAATTATATGGTAGCGTGTGAGTTGAATTTCCCCTGTAGGGATTTTAATGACTATAATAAATTAAAATTCAATTGACGTTTAAAATTGAATTAAATTAGAGTTTAATGCTGGGTCATTTGGAAAAAATATGTCATGATATAGGCCATAAGTGATTTAGGTGTTTTTAAAAAAATTATACACCACACTATTACTTTATACCTTTTCTCATTTAATTTTGAGGTCACATTAAACAGACCTGTATCAAATGAGAAATGCGTCCAGCAGTGCTGCTGGATCCAATTTTCAAACGTAAACAAAAGAGGCATTGTAGTAGTAGTGCATATTTTTCCACAATTGTAGATATCAATCTAATTAAAAAACCGTTTCAGACATTCTCAGTAATGAAATAAAAGCAATGAAAAGGACTCTTCAAAGTGTACAGTTTCTGATATCTATTGCCTTGTACTGTAGCCTGTGCGGGTCAGATGTGTCGACATTTCGTTCTGTATACATGTGTACAAGAATGACAATAAAGTATATCTGAATCTGAATCTGAATCAGATCAACACTACTTAACAATATTGCACAAAGTGGCAATGGGATCAAAACAAATGCAAATATTCAATTTCATGTTTCAGAAAAATGTAGCCTGTAGTCCACATTACTTGTAAAATTTGTAGAGCTGTCAAAATACAAACAAATATCTGCATTCTGTCGCAAGTTCCAGAAATCGGTAGCCCACTAGTGTAAACCAAACTCGCAATATGCAGTCCCCTCCAAAAATATTACATCGGCAAGACATTTGGTGTTTCTGTTGAAAAGATGAATATCACACAAAAGTTCAGAATGCAGCTTTTTTTTATGGTATTTACATCTAGATGAGTTGAACCACTGAGGACAGAGCACATTTTATATAAAGCCACCATTTCAAATGAGCAAAAATATCGTAAAGGACATTATAGTAAATAATATTTGTTGGCTGTTGTATTCTTCATTTGGAATGCCTTTCCAGCCTTTACTGACGCCTCTTTCAGTTCCTGTTTTTTTCTATGGGTTTCTCCTTTCAGTCGTCTTCAGGAGGTAAAGTGCACGCTCTATTGGGTTAAGGTCCGGTGATTTACTTGGCCAGTCTAAGACCTTCTACTTTTTCCGCCTGAAGACGTCCTTTGTTGTCTAGCCAAAATCCCCGTTTCCTAATTGTGTTGATTTTCTGTGCATTACTGCTACCTTGTTCCCACTGGTGAGAATGCACCAAACGTATTTCCCGCCCTTTATAGGTATCAATAATTACGGTTTTATTGTTGTTCATTCATTAACTGTTCATTTCATTTTGTACCGGAGGTTGTGATGTGTGCTGATTTATCACTTCCCTCATTTGTAATGTTCAGTGAGCCACTTGGTGGCAGTCATGTGGTACTACCATAGTAGGGAAAGACAGCAAATCACGCTGCCTCTCATTTGCAGTATTCACTGCAATGTAAATATTTAAATAAAAAAGGACAATTGACAATTTAAATCTCATGAGGGAATTGTCACGATTAAAAAAAAAGTCTTCATGAGTGACTTAAAAATATTCTGAATCGCTCTCAGTATGATTCCATACACCACTGCGAACTACACAACCACTAGAATGCAAACGTTGAAATAATAGCGTTTTCTATTCTATCAAAATTGAACATTACCTTTGGAATATAAATTTGATTCAATGCACCTTGGATATTATCATTGTATTGTGCGATAATGTGGCTAGTTGGAACATATGATAAAATATATTAAACCAAAGGTTAGTTTTACAATTCCCAATACAGTTCTTATTGAATCCTTTCTGAGTACTGTTTTTTCAAAGGTCACTGTCTTCATGGCCGCATGGCAAAATACTGTTTTTTCAACAGTAGAGAGTAGGATTGGGCGCTATTACAATAATACGATATTTCACCGTCTTTTAATGCACATAAGGACAAAATATTATATTAAATGTACATTTTTGATTGGGCTGTTGATGTTTCTTGTAACTGCACTGGGAATGTCATTCAACTGTTTGAGTCACGTGACAGCCATAAAACCACTTGAACCCACCCAAAAATGCAACTGCTGCAGTTTGGCATCTTTTTTTTCTGTTGTTAGTTCAAATGCCAACAACAATGCGACAAGTTGTCAAGCTGTGCATGACGTTTTGAAATGTGCCGGCGACTGGCGATCGTTTAAAAAAAAAAGGAAGCAAAATGCGTACATTTCAGGCTGGCTGCCGTCAACGCATAGATATTCTTCAATTGAGCATTCACTCGAAGTGGCTGCTATGTTGATATGGCACATGTGGCTTGTTTCATCACTACATGTCAAATGTTTGTAACAAACCAACCTGGGTCGAAACCACTAATGAATTTGATTAGTTAAGAGTGAAGAAGAACGCACGTGGTGTGAAACCCGGCTAGCTTTGAGCAAGCGAACCCGGAATTGTCGGCTATCGAGTATTAGATTCAACTTAGAAGCCGTCAATGAAGCCCAGCTGAACAGTTTATCAATGCCTTTGTCTTTGTTGAATCATTGCTGACCTCTCACAGCAGCATACAGAGGGTGTTTGGCCATTTCTATGCATGTTTTTCCAAAAAGAGAATTCTCGACTTGGTGCAGCACTTTGGACAACATATGTTGTATAACGCACTATAATGTTATAATAATTAGTTACGGTTTACTCTTGTGATAAAATTGGATGTTTCAATTTTTTGTGGACAATGATGTGTTTTCCAGCAAAAGTATGATTATTAACCCAGGGCGGCACGGTGGCCAACTGGTTAGCACGGTGGCCTCACAGTGAGAGACAGCATCGGGCGTGGGTTCGATCCCGGCTCCGGCCATCCTGTGTGGAGTTTGCATGTTCTCCCCGTGCTTGCGTGGGTTTCCTCCGGGTACTCCGGTTTCCTCCCACATTCCAAAAACATGCATGGCAGGCCGATTGAACACTCTAAATTGCCCCTAGGTATGAGTGTGAGCGCGGATGGTTGTTTGTCTCTGTGTGCCCTGCAATTGGCTGGCAACCAGTTCAGGGTGTCCCCCGCCTACTGCCCGAAGATAGCTGGGATAGGCTCCAGCACCCCACGCGACCGTAGTGAGGAGAAGCGGTACAGAAGATGGATGGATGGCTTATAGGGAAACGAACATAGATCGCGGATTTGGACTTCGAGTCCAGCCTATTCCAGCTCCAAAATAAGTCTAAAATTATTGATGGTATTACCGTATGCCCCCGGTAATATGGCACGTCAAAACAGTGTCAAAGTTTGAATACCACCCAACCCTACTAGATAGAACATCTATTAATTTTCATTTTACCCATATAAAATATTTTCTCCATGAAACATTGGTTCATTAAACATTCTGTTTATGTCATGTTGGTGTTATTACTGCTATTGTTAAACAAGTTAAACAAATCAATGCACATACTTGACATCATTGATAACTGAAGAGATATATTTACATTTGTGGTGCTAAATCAATCCAATTATGTTGTACTTTTATAAAATACTTTAGAGATAACCTTTTGACATATGGAAAAGTATTACACACCATGAAACCTTAGCTATGCTTCAACTCAAGTCTATATGCATATCCTAGTAGACTGAAAGGGTTTTCCGAACGGAGCAAACATCCCGGTGCAAATTGAAAAGTGGGATGGATCGTTCATGAGGTCTTCATTTGATTGCATTATCTGTACCTTCATGTTGCAAGGTGGAAGCTATCTCAACAACGAAGGCGAAACAAAACAACAGCCTCTTTTCTCTTCAGCCTGGCAACGCACCATGACGGATGTCAAGTTGTCTCCAATACACATAATGGACTTGGCAAGGTCCAGGCAGGCTAGGCATAGGCCGTCTACTCTCCTCTGCCATCCAATCACCTTATTCTAATGCTATTGCATTGTTTAGTCAAGCAGCCTTCCATTTACATCAACCCAAAAACACACTGCTCTACCACAGAGGCACTTAATAGAATTAGTAGGTATTGTGCACCACATTTCAAACACATAGGCCACTTCAAAGAGTCACTCAGCCTTCTCTCACCTGATGATACCTCGCTTGCTGTCAAAGTAATGGCGCCATATCGTGCAGCAGCTTTCTATCATATAGAATTAACTGTTACTGTAACTCTGCCTCCCATTGACACTTTGTTTATACAGTCCACTCCAAAAGTATTAAAACAATGAGGCCAATCCCTTTCATTTTGATAAACAACTGGGTTTAATAAAACGTTAATGACAAGAGATCTGAAGTTTGACATCAATTTCCAAGCATTCACACCGGGCACTACTTCCGAGATCCTTCTGTTTTTAAATCCGTCCGATGTTCACGTAAGCAAAAGTATTACAACATATGTTTATTATTTTTGTTTCATATATGAACCACAAAAGGCGATCACTTGTTACCTACAGTTGCGTTTCAGACCGAGATAAGTCACAAAAGCAAAGCAGCCATCCAAAGCCATAGCAAACAAGCAAGCTTGTCGTCTTTAAGCGACGACATCTGGTAGTGCTTCTTTAATTGGTTATCTCGAGATGTACTTGCTTCTAGGCGACACAAAGGAAATAGACGACTTGGATCTTCTTACTTCCGGCTAACGGCCCTTCTGTAACACCCAAATAACATTTAAATTCAACTCCAAAGGCATATGTACTATATTGTCGAAGACCAAAACTGACATTTTGATTCCAGGCAGTCTTTGTTTTGAAAATGTAAATTGTACTTTCAGTTAGCTTTAGTTTTTTTTTAAAGGCATTTTCGTTTTTACTTTATTTGATCAGCGATTTTGTTTTTTTTTTTTCCCGTGTTAGCATTAGTTATTTCACTTAGGCCACCTCCTGTATTTTCTTAGCAGATCTCATGAATAGTATCAGAAGAGTAAAAGAAAAGTTGATTAGGCATACTTGTAATATTCTACTGCTGGGCAGTCCCAGAGGAACTTTTATGGCCTGATTAAACAAAGATTGACCATTACTAAAGTGACAGAAAGTCTTCTGCTTTGAGAAAGGCAGGATCCCTTCACAAACTTACAAGCTCATCTGTGAAATGTAATGACATGGCTTTGGCTTGCATGGCTTCTTCTGTGATGAGTTCACTAATCGCCAGTGACGAACACATGATTGAGGCGGCAAAGTTAAGTCAGTCCTCTGCGATTAGTGATGATGATTAATTTCAGGTCGATCACGCTGATCAACTGCCGGCATATTTAGTCAGTCAGACATTTGTGTGACAACAGCCAATCAGAGTTGACCTTTTCCTGCTGTGCTTTCATGTGCAAGTTGAAGAAGTTTACAGAAAGTAATCGGAAGATGTGAACAAATGCCTGAATGCTGAATGCTAAACACTGAAATTATGTATATTTTAAGATTAGTTTTATTTATTTTTTTAAATATTATTCGATTTTCATCGTTTTCATTTGGTTTTAAAAATGTACCTCATAAGTTAACAGAATGTTGTTGCTTTGAGTTCCTTTAGTTTTTATACAGATGCTGTAAAATCGTTATACTTGAACGCTGAGGAAAAGTAATAAGTTTAGTCGGGGAAAGAAATGTACGATTTTACACATCCAAACTAACCGTATAGAGCATGCATTTTGGTTCACTCAAAAGGTGACTAAATGGAGAAAACCAATAAGAGAAATAAAAGCATGAAAAAGTATTGCTAAAGAAAAAAATTCCATGATGTCAGGTGGTCAGACTTAATTTAGTTATTTCAAGCCAATGATTTGCAACAACTTATTGTTGCAAATAATGCTGTCAAGTTGTGTATCAGTCTGTTGATCTTGTGGGTGAAAATCTTCTTATGTACACTCAAAATAAAGGAATTGGGTTGACTATTTTATTTATTTATTTATTTATTTATTAAATTTTCTGGGGCGGGAGGTTAGATTTAAATTTCCATTTTCCAATTTTATGTTTGCTGTATGTTATGTGCATATTTATAGCTCACAAAGCACATTCACTATAAGTTTGATCACATCCAGTTTTACTTGCCTCTCATTACCCGATTTGAAACATTCACTATTAATGGAAACAGGCTGTCATTTATAAAATCATAATTTCCTAATCTAATTTGAAGTAATGTTGCAAACCAGCAGATAAACAGACAAACAACAATTCAATAGGCACATGGCCTGAAATTGGCCCAATCTTCCCCCTTGACTGCATTCTTCAAATCTCAACAATGTAATGTCATCATATTAAACAAATAAGTATCATATGCTAGAAATAACAATTTCAGTATCCTGAAAACTGTCTTTTGGCCAGCTTGTGTAATAATATTAAACATGGTGTGTTTGGGATTATTTGGAAAGTCTCATTTCTGAGGTCAGAGGAAATGAGCAATTCCTTTGTCCCTGAGCTGCCACCCGCTGTTAAACTATTACTGATAAAAAACAACCATAAACTCGCAGCGTGAGTGTGTGCCCTGTTTGGTGTATGAACAAGAGGCTTCTTCTTTGTCCTATTCCTTGGCCAATTGATTTTTGTTTGTAAAATTAATGTAGTCGCTGTGAGGTTCTGGAGGTCACGTTAGACGGGTTTGAGCAGATGAGGGGCGGTGCTGGGCAAACAAGCGAGTAGGGGACCTCCAGAGTCTGCCTGATGAAACCTACTGTGGACGTGTTTTAGGGCGGAGCTTGCAATCGCTCATGATGAATTGTCACAGTGTTGTTTCGTACACAAAATACATCTCCATATGATTGACCACGAGAGTGCATTGGCCCATTTATTGAATGTACTCAATCACAACCAATGTTGGTTGGGATTGTTGCCCTTGCTTTATGTTGTATATTTATATTGTTTTGTTTCCCCCTCAGTTGAGCCACTGAAATATTTACAGTTAAAGCAACAATACGTAATATTTATTTCATTAGCTCCTCATTTGAAAGTGCTAATTATACAACTGATTAACTCATTTACTGCCAGAGTTCCTCATATTGCGAGCCCTTTCAGAGCGTTTTGACTCAAGACCAACAGCATATTGTGTTCTGTGCCAATATTAGAAAGCTTCTCTTCTTCACCCCCCCCCAAAAAAAAAGAAAAATCTAACTTTCCCCATTCTTTAGTGATCAGTTGTAGAACATGGGTTGGTTATTCCAAAAACACCAGTTTCTGACCTAAAAGCAATAAAAATGAGCTTTTGCTGGGAATTTTCTTTTTGTTAGTTTCGAGAAGGCCAGCAACTTGAACCAATTGCTTAGCCCATGTACAAAACTGGGAGAAAAAAAAAACGCAGTCCATGAGGGCGTATTATACCGCGCAAAGCATACCAAATCCACTTGTAATATGAAGTGATGCATTTTCAAGGGTTTGGCAGACTTATAAAAGTTGATACTTTCTTCTAATGGTGTCAAATCTCGAACTACCGTTTTCTTCCTACGTTAGTAATAATTACCACGCTGCAACTCATCTAACACAATCAACAGTGCTTCAGTCAACAGGATCCCTGCACAAGTTCAAACCGCAGCTGCACGCTGAATGCACCGTTCTGTAGCTAATTACCACTTCGTTAAAGAGCTCTCTAATTAGATTGGATGTTGTGCTCTTTCAAATAAATTCAAGCATCTAAGTTTTAACTGCCTAATTACGTTTGTGATCTTTGCAACAAAAATCAAACTCTTTATCTTGGCATAAAGTACAGTTCTCTAGTTTACCCATGCAGTGGAACTTCAATTTTTTTAAGCCAAAAAGACATCGGTAGCAATGTACTTTTGTCCAGCTTGAGAAAGTCTGTCTGTCATGATAAAATAGTTAGATGATTACGCAGAAATGTTGCCTCCGTTCATCCATGTGTACCGCTCTCACTTGCTTGTTACTTTGTGGGCACGGCTCTTTGTAGGGATCTCCGTTTGAATATTAACAGCATTTTATGGAAAAATCCTTTGACTTTAATCCTCTGTGGCTATTTCTGTGCATTTAGGTTGTGTATGTTTGAGAAAAATGAGCACTGAGTTAAAATACTGTAGCTGTATTTACAGTAATTGAAGGTTAAAAAAGGTCGAGTTGGACCGGCATCATGGGCTGATAGTTTCTTTGTTTTTTGAACATATATAACAGTGACAGAAAATAAACATTTGAGGTATTGCTTTACTTGTTGATACAACGTGGGTCATATTTTGAGATCAATTGGTCATTTCTATTGCTAAAATTACATGGTAGATGATATTTATTTTGTGTTGTATTCGTACATAGTAGATCATTGTATCTATCTATCTGTTAGGGCTGCATGATATTGGAAAAACATGCAATATGGTTGTTGACTATGGCAATCTCTATATTATTACATCTTATGTGCATAAAGAATTTTTTATTATCGAATGAAATATTTTTTTTCTTCATGCAGCAAAATACGAAAGCTCAATCTATTCTTAGCTAATTTATTGTAATTAATCTAAGGTAAAAAAATTCAGATACAGTGAAAGCATAGTCCAAAACAAACTTATTGCATGTCTTTGCGATATGAATATTGCATGGGCCAATATTGACTTATCGATATTTCTCCGATATATTATGCAGCTTTATTAAAGTAGCAGTTGAATACAGCTACTATACTTTGTGTCTCTATAGGATTGTTTTTAAGATTCTTTTTGAATGCATATCGTCAAAGTTTTAATGGTGGAAGAAGGCTCTGGTCTTTGCTTTTCGTTCTTTATGTTCAACAATTACACTGGTTTGTGTGCTGTTTGCTTCTTCCATGTGACTGAATTATATTTAGTGCAGTACAGTACCACCTGCTCAGCTGAGACTTGCATGTTTTCCATTCCAATCCTCTTTTCTTCACGCAATGCTTTGGTTGTATGTACAGGATAGACGTGGTTTTGCTGCCGTTCTTGCCTCTGGCGCAGGTCTCCAGCTCACGCGTATCTCAAAGCTCCCTAGTCTTAAGCGGGATCACGTAAAAGGCCGGATACTGCGATTGTACGGATGAAAAGAAACATCTGCGTTAGGAAAAGTCTTCTGTTGTTCGCTTTTTGAAATTTATTATTATAATGATACAATAAGGGGAAAAGACCTATGACATAATTTCTTGATATCTAAGAAGCCGAGAATGCATTTCCATTTGCTTTTCATGCAGCGTCCATGTGCTCTTAGTGGCAATGCACTCGAGTATAACTAAGCTAGCATGCAGGATATCCAACCATTTAGATCAAGCCTCTAGGAATTTTACATAACACATCATTGGCGCACATTGCTTTTTACATAAAGACAAAGACGGCCACAAAGAACCACTGGACGGGCGTCTTAGCCTCAGACGAGCTGCTGCCTGTGTTTTGCAGAGTCCTCTAAAGCTTCACGCTCCTGTGGTCACTGTTGTGCTCAGAGAACGCCTCTGCTCAGACCCAGACAGAAAGCTGCTTATTTTTTTTTTTCCATACAGGAATAATAATATTTTGCTGGCTTTTTTTGTAGCTTAAATCTTTAATGCAATCCAATATCTTTGCCCGAGGATATAAACTTCCATCGGTTGTCCATGTGTTGATGAAGCTGTCATATTTTATAGACGCTTCAGACTCATCGTCCAAACAAAATCACATTTATTTAGAAAGCGTTCCACTAAGGGAGGTCTAAATGCTGAATACTTAAGTTTGCTCTCTCAGGTGACAATGCATCACAACTAAGATACAACAAAACGATTATTGTCCACTATATATATATTTCAATGGAGGTGAGTGCAATGTAACTCTCACTGGTCTGTCAGAGAGGCCACTTTGTCATTCCAAAGCCTCATGACGGAGCCATCTTGAGCCAGAAGCTGACTGATTACTTTTTTCCAGCTGACACCACATGACATTCGCCCCAGTTGACTTTTCTCAATACAAATTATTTGACATTTAATGCTTGGTTGTCACCTTTAGTATTGCTGTTGTATGTGTGCCTGTGTACTCTCATCGTCCACTTGCACACACACACGCGCGCACACAAAGGCAAGCAAGTTTTGCACACAAAAATGTTAAACATGTTCATGCCAAACTTTCATGATTCTTTATTTGAACCACAGCAACCTCTTAGGATTAGTTTGCTCCCATTTCTTTCAGTCTGTATGATCCTAATTCGATCAATTATTCCTCAAATGAGGCCACGTGAATAGGCGTAATATCAAATCAGTTAAAAATATAGATTGATGAACAGTCCATGACAGCATTAGCAGCCTCTTCGGATTGCAGACAGAAAAAGAAATCAATGAACTTGAGGACCTGTCATTTGCACAGGCCTATTTCCTTAATGGAAATGTGTTTCAGATGGGAATTACAAGTTGAAATATTCTTTTTGATTATTGGACATCCCAAGCCAAATGTGATTTACATTAATGAGGATAAGTGTATGAAAGGTATTTTTATCTTCCACCAAACGAAACAATTCAATAATGACCACGGCAACCAAGCAGTGGTCTGAGATCATTCAGAGGATGTAATGTCACTTTAATTATCTCAATTGTTATGGCTTTCAGTTTGATCTTATTAGTACGATATTTATCATCTTCATGTCCTCTTTTAATATAATGATATTTTTAGGGCCAGTCACCATAGTTTTTACTTAATACCTCTGGCAAGGAAGCTACAATGCCACCCATATAAGTTGTTTTGGAAACTGTATAAACAGATACACATCTTTGTAGATGAGCAGGTTTGCGAATCTCAAATAAATATATTGACACATTGTAGAAAGTCTTTTGAAAACGGTTTGAACAGGAAATTTTGTGTTTTTTACGTTGACTGACTAACCAAATAACCGCAAAAAGATGTCTGTAATGTCGGCTAATGTAGGCCAATGTTCCCTCTAAGCATGAAGAGCCAATGACCAACGCGTCATATAATTCACAAAGTTCTTCCCGCTCCGAGCTGCCGTCGTCATCAATGCACGCCACGGATGATTTGACTAAACTCAGTCCAGGGCTGTAGCTAGTCTTTTGGATGCCCAAAGCAAACATAATCAGAGCACCCATCCTTCATGAGTTTAGCTTATTTTTGGAAAAATCTGAGTGGTTTAATACAGGCTATTTGTCCTGCTTCTCATTCGTTGCGGAATGACATGTACTGAGCAACGGTGACCAACCATTGCCTTAGCTTTGCATAATATGTGGAAAAACCATGATAATCCCCAACAAAAGTTACGTGAACATGTGTAGCCATGTTCTAATCATAGTCTGAATATATTAGAATAAAACTCGCAATTTATATTTTTCCTATTTACATCGTAAAGTTGCCTATCTGAGTCGCCTCATAGAGAAAAAATATTATCACACAAAGTACAAAAAAAACCGTGACTGATTGTCACCAAAATATTTGTGCACGTTAATATATATATATATTGTGAGTTGCAATCTATTTTCAGTTCATAATTAGGATATTTTTTTATTTATCTTAATCATCAGGGATTTTACATAAAGTGTATAGCAGGACTTCAGTTCCTAAAGTGGATAAACCTGTGGTATTCCTAATCCGGAGTCACAAATGTCAGAAACAGCAATGGCAGCATTAGCACTGCAGTTCCACAATTTCTAAACAGGTGGTTGCAATTATGCAATGCAAATGATCAATTATGCCATTATGTGTACATATTGACAGGCTCCACTGAATGGTCAACAGGGTCTTAACCCGAGAGGTATAACCTCATTTACTGCCATCCTCTGTTTTTATGTCCTTGCTTAAAAAAAAAAAAAAAAAATACTGAAGTGGCCGCACAATTTGAATAAATATGCAGTTGAAATACGCAAGTGAGCACAAGTGTCTGTGAAAATATTAATGCTTGCGTCCAATTGGGGCACTGTGCAGATTTCATTAACTTAACATAATTCTTCAAGTACACTCTAAGTAGGGCATGTTTTATCTCAATATTCTACTGGTACAACATTTGATCGATATAACATGAAGCTAAGCTTTATCTGAAGGCAAATACCAGCTATGCTGTCTCAAAATAGAAACAAGGTGCTATAGTGCATTTCAAACATTTTAACAAAGTTATCAAACTCTTCTTTCTTGATTAGGCTGGACCATAATGTGGTCTTGGGGGAGAAAAGTCCATTTTAAAGTCCAATGTATTCATGTTTTTTTTTCTTTTTTTTGTCCGTGTGTGTGTGTGTGTGTGTTTGATTTAGTTGGATGTCACTGCTGTGACGGTTTTATTGCTTTAGACCTCTGCCGGGCAGGTTAGCGGAGGGAGCGCACGACTGATGAGCATGGCAGGAAATTGGCAGATGGAAGCATCCATTTCACCGCTAATTAGGGTGTCCAGAAGCCCGCCGACTGACAGGGTTCAACTGGGCAATGTAGTGCCTGCCAGCTCCCATCCCGTGCGCTTTATAAAATGCTCTTTAATTCCCCGGCACAATATCATTAACTTTGTAAGTGGATGAACACAATGGACAAGCAATTTAATTAACTTCTACCATTGAATGTTGGAGGGGAGACTAAATGAAATTAATGCACAATATTTCCCAGCGAGGCAGCCAACCTTGGGAGTGGGTCTGGATTGTTGGCAGGTCAGGCGCTGCCGTGGGTTTGGCCTATTATGCCTTGTTTAGCCCCATCCATAATATTTTCCTCAAAGGAAAATAAAATCAGTGGTTTTGAGATCAATCATGACCGTGTGTCGCTCTGCATTCTGGGAGATTTTAGAATGATGAAGTGAAAGCCTGGAAACACTCTGCCAAAAGCTTTCACAGTCTACAAATGTAAAATGTCGATATTATATCAGACCTTTAAAGCAATGGCCGATTGCTTGGAATGAAATCAATAAATGGATAGATTGAGTTTGGTGATTTTAGCCAATGTAGCAATCTTCTTTTCTTGTACGTATTATACACTATTGCAATGTACATCAATGATATGCAGTATTTATGTTTTATTTCGATTTCAAGCGTTGGCCTCTCAAAGATCGTGTGGTGCCGTGCATGCTTGGAGAACGGATTTACAGTTGGAGAACAAGAAAGTTGAAAGTCTATTAATATATAATGTTTTTCACAAATTGAAAATTATTTGTGCCTTTGAGTATTTTTTTTGTTACCTGTGTGTATCAGTTTTTTGTGTGAAAATTCATTTTTTTAAGGAACGTCACACTGAAGTCTATGCTCATTTCTGTTATAATTTGAATGTGATTTTACATTGACTTTAAAATTAGTACTGGCATTTTTTTTTTTATTCTAAACATTTTTAACCTAAATCTTTAGTTTTACAACAAACGCTTACTGGGGTGTCACTTAGGGATGGCAGAATCACACGCAGTTCTTTACACAACAGTAGGAACTTGCACATGCACCATGGCATTCTGTACATTCATCATTGTTCTTTGATTGTAATATTTTAAAGAGGGAGAGAAGAGAAAATTGAAATCACAATTTAATTTCAATCATAATCGATTTGGATAATGGATGGATGGGTAATTGTTTTGCCCTAATTTCATGTGATTTGGTGTATTGGAAATCATCTGTATGTCAGTCAACATTGGTGACTCTTGATTTTCCACTTGTGGTAATATTCAAGCATAACAATCCTCATATTGGTAATTGTAACGATGCAAAAGCTTTATCACACAGTTTCAGTTGAGTTGTAATCCTGTTGATTCTGTAAGAAACAGGAACAATATTAGTCTTTGATGTACCATCATCAGCAGTGCTTTGGATACTAAAAATATTTTTGCAATGTGTCTCAACATAAGAATCATTGCACTGTTCCCACCTAAACACTGACAACTCTTAGTTGGTTGTAGCCAACCGAGGCACATAAATCCTATACCTGAAAATTTCACACAAATACAGCGAGTGGAGTAGAGCTATTAGCACGGACGGGATAAGGACTGGAACTGACAATGACCACCAACAATTTGTGTATAATTGACGCACTATGTAACTGAAGTGGGGAGAAAAAAACAAAACGTTAACCCAAAATATTCTTGAATTAAAAGGGATATACTGCCGATAATCCAAGTAAACGGCCCCATTAACACATTATCATCTGTACATTAAAACAAAAGTAACAGCATCACTGGTTTGACTGGAGTCTTCTCATCCAAATCTAGCCTTAAAGTAAAGAACCACCCACTGTAGCAAGTCAAAATTAGGTTTTATCAAGTGGAGACCTTGTGGGTGTTTAAATAATTTCTAACTGAAGCTGCTCAAACGCAGGAAAGATTTATGTAATTATCACTTTGAAATGACGTTAAAATTAAATGTTCTTTCCGATCCGTTTTGTACTTTTCTCTTTATGTCCCGTATGTGTGTTGTTTAACAAACGGCTCCACTGTTGAGAAAGGGGCTTATTCACGACATGACAGATGGTTCCAATACTTGGGCCTCCTTCAAATCACAGGAAGTGATAGAAGTAGTTTTAATGAGAGTTTTTTTTTTTTTTGTGTGTATCCAGTCAGGCTTTCCAGGCAGCCAATGAATAATAGACATTGTGGCTCAATACTGTGAATACTCAATCAATGGCTCAGCGAGAAGGCCTTGGCAAACACATATGGCAGATTGGGGGTGGGCAGTGTATTCTGCAGCAGCGGAAAATACTAAGACCTCTCCATCTCGATCACCGGGCTGAAAACGCACACCATTTCTATTGATGCGGCTTACTTTTTGTGGCGTTGATGACAAACAAGCTGTTCGTGCAGTATTGGACATTTTGTTCAAAGAGACTCCTGTGAAGGTGCTCATTTAGCCCAAGATCTTGCATATTAATTAGCCCTTTTAAAGGGGGCTACAATGGAAAAAGAAAATATTGCATTCATTTAACAGTCAGAACAATTCTGGTGTACCATTTGCCCTTCAACTAACTTTTTACTAATTTGTTGTCGTCCACGCACATTTTCCCCCCCATCATAATTCATTTTTGTCTCCACTTTTAGATATTTGATTTATTCCAACAAGCATTTCCTAACTGACAAGCATGCTTTGGGAGTCTTTGAATTGGTCTGGGGCTCTTACGCGTAACAATCTCAAACGCAGCAAGTGTTGATCAATCAAGCACTAATTTGATCTTTTTGCACAAAATTGTGTGATCCTCTCAAACCAGTCTTTTCCTTAGTCATTGAATCAAGTGTGTATGCCCAGGAGCAAATGGAGATTTAAATGGCAGCAAACAAGCACCTCTTCGTTTATGTGCAGTACAGAACCTTGAGCCTTGCTGCAGTTTTTCCGATTAAAACCTCCCTGGACAGTGAGCACGTACAAAAAAAAAAAAAAAAAAACACCGTGATGCCATACGTTGTTAGTGGCTGTGGGGCAGCAGAATATTACTCTGAGAAGCTGTACAGTGACACTCTGATGACACTGGAGTGTGTATGTGGCAGCTCTCTTGGGACTGGAGGCTTTCCCCTTAGCACATATTGGAGGTGAGACCTTGAAGAAAAATTATTACTTTTATGTTTGCTTTATGGCCCATTTTTCACATTAAATGCAGAAAATCTATTCAGAGGTCACAGAAATCCTGCTTCTCTCCATTGGCCAGAACTAATTCCTGCAGCCCTCGGTATCGATAAAGCATTCATGGGAGCAAAGTATGCAGGCTATGTACTGCAGCACTCAAGTCTCTATTTTCTACTAGCCAGTCTATTGGGACTTGTTCCGCTCTTATCTGCTGGGGTATTAGAAATGTCAACTGCACACTTGCATGAACACGTACACACAGACACAAAGGAGAGCAGAGCCTATGTTCCCTTATCTCTGAGTGGCATTGGCAATACAAGTCGCGATAAGAGATAGCATTGGCAGAACAAGCCATAAAATCTAAGCTTTTATGGTGCAGTTATTGTCTTTCTGTTGACAATTATGGTGATTACTCATTTCCCCTTAGCTCCCCCATATCATGCACCTAATAGACTGCATTTTACTAATGGGGAATTAAGTAGCCACGGTGGCAGTGGGGTTTATAAATATGTAAAATATACGTTTAATTATTTCATGGAAATCTGGCAGCTAATCAATAAAGTGAGACGTGACAAACATACGTTTGATCCTGGCCATTGTAAAGCTCTTGGTAAATGATAAGCATGGCCTGTCAGCGCAGCCCAGCCCTAATGAATATTTGGTGCCTGTCATGTTAGGAGACAAATGGATTAATTGTAGCCTGCTAATATAATAGCTTCTTTATGAAGAGCCGCGCGGTGAGGCAGATGAGAGGGAGCAGAGCAGCCGCTTGATTTTAGAACCGTGATGTAAATTGGATATTTACCAAGGTTGGGGGTTAAAAAGTCTACAGAAATCTTCTAAAGGATAGTTGCGTATTCATTTGTTTCCATCCAGTTGTCTTAAGAATGGCCCTTGAAACGAGAAGCAGAGATGTGAATATTTTGATCATAAGAGTGTTGTTGCTGCATAATAGTATTAGAAAACTATGCAATATTGATATTATTGCATTTTTCATGCAACACAATGTTAATTTCTAATTAATTGTAATTTCCCCAGATAATGTCCAACTATTGGTGGCGATGCGCATTTAAGTTTGCATCTAAGGTCATAAAAGCATACAATACACACAGACCTAAATGACTGCACACTTGGATGCTGACAGCCTGACACACACGCGTCGTTCCTACTGATCACTTTTTAACAAACCAGACTTAATCAAGTGTGTTGTTTTAGCCAACCCCAAAAAAATTTGCTGCTGTAGTTCTGATGTGACTTTATCTCATAGAACAAAATATGGGGAAAGATTTGTGTAAAATTTGTCGAGAGGAAAATATTGTGTTGCTATCCATAGATTACGTGAAGTATGTTATAATAATGTTGATTCTTGAAAATCTGTTGGTCGTTCATTATGAAGTGGAAATTAGTTTTTTTCGCTCCTGTAATTATAGACACTCAAAAGTTTATATATATATATATATATATATATATATATATGTATGTATGTATATGTATATATATATATATATATATATATATATATATATATATATATATATATGTATGTATATGTGTATATATATATATATGTATATGTATGTATATGTGTATATATATATATATGTATATATATGTATATGTATATATGTGTGTGTGTGTGTGTGTATATATATATATATATATATATATATATATATGTGTGTATATGTGTATATATATATATATATATATATATATATATATATGTATATATATATATATTTGTATATATATATATATATATATATATAATTTTCAGATAGTATTAATATAGATTCAGATGAATACCATGAATTTGATAGCTGCAGCCCTAATATATATGCATACCGTATTATTAAAAAAATTCACACAGCCTCTTTTTTTTTTTTTTTTTAGTAACTTTTCAAATTAGCAAAATGCACAATGTCTTTTTAATCACATATAGGCCACAGACATGCTGCTCTTCAGTTATTTCACGTTTACACAAACTGCTGCAGGTTGCACTCCGTGCCTTCCTATCTATCAATGTATATGAGATTTACTATTTGTAGAAAGATGAAAGAGAACCCAAAGACAAATGCGCACAGGAGAGGTGGAATTTCTTGGAAGCCAGTAAAAACCGGGACACTGTGACCTTGAATATTGCCTTTGCCCAACGCTATCCCCTCTTGTTCTCTCGCCCCCTCCTCTATCCGTCCCCCTTTTTTCTCTGTCCTCCATCACAGTGAGGAAGTAGGGGAGCGCACAGGAGGTACAGGTCACCAGCCGCTCCCCTCATCAATTAAATGTGCGACAGTGTTTTTTTTCCGATGGCTGAACTTATATGTCAAGGAGATAAGCGGGACCTCATGTTTGTGCTTTTGACAAATCAGCAAATGTTTAATCTCAAGATGTGCCAGCACTCATAAATAATGCAGGCTGGGCCCAGACTGTCTCCCATCCTGTCGGAGAGGCGTTTTCTTCAGGCCTCGGCAAGAAAATACAGCAAGACTAAACCCTTGCCTTGTCTCCTTTATCTGATCGAGTCCTCAAATCTTCACTTCATCACTTAGCATTCGTTTGCCGTTTTCCTCGATAGCTCCTGTCTTGACTTCACTTCCTGTCTGTTCATTTGCTTTCTGGTTTTAGCCATTAACTTCTTGCGACCCCCCCCACTAGTATTTTAATTTCTCCTTTTCTTTAGCGAAAAAGTTACTCACCAGCCTTTTCCTAAGAGAGAGAAAAGAGACTGAGAATTATCCGAGCCCGAGGTTTGTCATCTCAAAGACATAGCGGATTGAGCCTGAGCTTTGCCTTCAGTTGCATTAAATGTAAATAGGGCCAACAGAAAGCAGTGTAGTGGACTGTGAACCGCATCAAATCCCCATCTGTGCGACTCACTTTTTCCTGGGAAAGTTTTCCGATTGTTCACTGAGAAAATTTCGATTTTAAGCCTATTGAAGTAGATCTTTACCCATTCAAAGGTTCCGCCGAATGCGTCCTTTACTTAGCCGAAATTGATGAGTCGCCACAGAAGTGGTACATTTGGTGCACATAGAGCCTGCGCTGTTTACTGTACTCTGGGTATGTTTCCAATTCTACTTCTAATTGAGCAGAACTTCAGTGTAACAAACAATTGTATTATAATGACTTGCAGATTTCCGCATAATTTGCTTCTTGGAAACTGCATACCTAATGAGATCAAATACATTTTGAACAAATTCACTTGTGACTTTTATTGTCCATCTTAAATTATTTGAAAACAAATTGAATTACACCAAGATATGGGTGTTAATTGAGCATTATTCCAGATAATATAATGACGAGCTGCTCTGCTTCATCTTCTCTCTGTTGTTCTTACAGGCGCTGGGGAGTTTTTACTTCATTCATGAGTCTTTGAAACACATCCAGCAGTTCGATTTCAAAGGTGAGCCACATATATACATCACAGCAACAGACTTGAAATGAAATCCACCTACGGTGGCCTCTCATCCCTGCGCTGCATATCACACACAACCATTTGCAGGCTATTCCCGCTTCAATCAAAATCAACGAGCTAAGATTGTCTTTGCGGATAATGTAAAAGGAGCGGTACCGAGTGGTAATGCTTATTAATATTAGGATTTAATTCATAAGATTTCGGGCCTACAGTAATGGTGTTCAGCAAGTTATTGGACAGTTACGGCAGTCTCATCAGCCTGCGGTGTCAGAGGGCCCCAGAGTCCTGCGTCCGCGCTAATTAAAGAAGGGATATAGATGTGGGGGGCCTTGCTTCCCATTAGACCCAAGTCAGCATTAGCACCAGTTACCTCAGTGAAGGACAGGGCGATGGCAGAGGCGGGTTCCTTCAGGAACGAAGACCAAAACTCTGTGCATGCTTTCATACTTCTCTTGATTTATTTACTTGCTTGTTGCTTTTGAACGTTGTAAGTGTTCATCCAAATAATTTTGTATTCTTTACTTCAGTGGTGAGCGGTCAAGGCCTTCTCTGCTGGCCTAACATAATCAAGAAATCATGATCATATTCTTCACATTGATGTTATATTATATCCTAGTATTTAATCTTTAGGTTTGAGTTTTTATCCAATCGGAATTTAGCTAGCTCGTGTTGCCAGGGAGATTTCATAATACCAGTAGAACTAATCTTCCGAAGCCTTCAGATACAATCATGCGGGCGCCTGTGCTGTGTCTCAAGGGGTCTTTTACAGTTGATAGAAAGTTGCGATAGCCAATCTGATCACGAGTTGATGACAGTAAGGACTTCTTGCTGGCCATACATCGAAGGTGGTGAACGCGGCTTGTGATGGGATACTCACTTGTGTGGGGGCAACGCTATGCGGAAGCAACTCACCAGAAAGTTGTCACTGGCGACCGTTTGAAAATCCAAAATATATTCTTGCTTTTTTAAACCACAATGGCTGTTGCGAGGCCATTTTCAAGACGGACCTTTCAAGAGAAGCTAGGTCGTCTAAAACTCAATCAGTACTGTGTAAGTGTGCTTGTATAATATTTGTCCAGCCGTGGTTTCATTAATAATTGTCATATGAGGGGGATTTATTTACGTCGGACTAAGTAGGACTTCACTGAAGGCCGAAGTGGTTAATGCACGACCTACCACTGCTTTGCTTAAATACAAACTTCACAAATGTCTCCACGATAGTATTAGTAAAAGTTTTTTTTTTTCATCCTTATGGATATGATGCATTTAAATAATTTTAATGATGGGACTACTACGGAGCAAGCAGCACCACTAACAATGGGACCACTAGCAAAGCAAGCAGCACATCTGACTCTCGAACCTACGTAATATATCTTCTCCGATCTTAATCTGCCATTTTTCCAGACAGAATTCAGCCCACATTGATAAACATATTCACACAAAGAACCTGACTTGGTTTTGAATAATTTTTTTCTGAATTAAAATGCATTGTATCAATACAAGGGTGCTTGAGAAGAACCTAGGTTGTATATAGCAGCAGACTTTGTATTATACTGGACTGAACTGGCCTTGCGACTGTTCAAGTTATGCCAGTGTTCTACTTCTAGGCCAGCAGATGGTGCAGTTGTCTGTCCAAGATGGTTGCTCATAGTGCGCTCTAATTTATTTGAAAGAATATTAATCACTCATTGGTGTGTTTTAAAAATGAACCTGTACTTGTTTTCTTCCATGTCCTCAATCAGCAAAGAAATATAGGAAGGTGGTTGGGAAGGAAACTTGCTCTGAGACCTTAGAAAGCACACCCGCGCTGGAAAAGGAGAAGTTTCCACAGGACTACTTTCCTGAGGTGAGTTCTGGGTTCAGAATGATGTGTCAACTGTTTGTTTCAGGACATTAATTTTTTTCCTGGTGAAAGCAATAAAAAATATATTTTCACTGTGAAACAACAACAACAAAAAAATATTTATAGTGGTTTGTAGTCTCCAAGTTCAAACTGCGACACAAAAAACGCTGGTTGTGTTCTGAGGACCAGTTCTATGCTTACTCTGATGTGTTCCGTTCTCCTATATGCAACTATGCGGCGTCATAGGCAAGCTGAGCATTGAGCAGAGCTGTGCTAATGTAGTCGTGAAGAGCACGACCGCCCGCGTGTCATCCCTGCACTCCCCACTCATCTGTCAACCATGCTCCAACGGCCGCCTCTGCACATATATGCAAAACAGATGGAATCAGCCCTCTCCGCACTCGTCCCCCTATTTCCATGTCTTTCACAAACCTATCCAAGTTCTGCAGACCAACAGGAATCCCCAGAATTGCAGTGCCGCAACCCACCTATACCAATCTGGATATGATCAAAAACTAATTGCCAAGATGAATGCGCAAATCCATTTAAAACGATTATGTCAAAGCATTATTCTGTCTTTAGCAGGACAAGCATCAAAACACAATGGCACAGTCCGTCTTGAGCGGGAGAAACAGAGTGATGTCGACAGAACTGAGAGGGAGAAGGGGTGGTGGCTAAGAAAAGTTTTTCCCGGTGATTTATGCTCCTTTGCTGACTGGGATATGAATCTGGGATGATGCTCCGGAGAGCGGCACTCCAGATAATGTTAGCCCATTTAAAAAGAGCAGATTTGTGTAGTCTATCAGGGTCGCTGAGTATTTTTTTTCCCCCCTGTCTCCCTCCTCCTCCGGCCCTCCATAGTGAGAAATTGGTTGTTATCATAGATCACAGATACTGCTCAAACCTCTTATGAAAGATGAATTAATTTCACTAATGCTTTAATGCAAAGCTCTCATGAGGGAGGCAGACTGGTGATAACCCCTGCCTCGTCCCTGCTTCCTCCACATGTGATTTATGCCCTCTTTTAGTAGATGAAACTGCCTACATTTGCCATCCATCTGAGGCTTTGAGGAATCCTATTACATGGGGATCTTGGACGGAACAGCGTGCCACACACGGTCCCAAACCAGTTGTTTGAGTCTCAGCTTGTTCACGTCACACAGCCTCAGCCTTATCATGAGATTGGCCTGACAGATTTGGAAAGAGGCATTTTCCAGAAAGACCAAGAGGGCGCCCACCGTAATTTTGTTAACATGCTCGTAACTGATGTTCACTTTGAATGAAATAATTTATTTGGTTAGATTGGATATTTTATAATTTATAAACTAGTTTTTATTTGTCGGAAGAACTCCGCTGTACGAGGTTATTGAGTGGACAGATGAGTTGGCTGGTGGAAGACAGATGTTTTTTTTCTCTGCATCTGTCTTACATTTTATAGGTCCCCATCAATAAAGTGTCATTGGGCTGGATGTTGATGACATCACCCTGAGGTATTCAGTGTGTGTCTGTGTGGTACATATGGAAAAAATCAATTCCATAAAGCTGGTCAACTTCTGAACTGAAGAATGCCCAAATTCCTAGTTGGGACCAATGTTATCATAATTAACAAAAACAAAATTACGATATTTAAATACATTTTTGCTAATTACCGTACTATAAGCCGCTACTGTTTTCCTAGATTCTGAACCATGCGGCTAATACAAGGGACCGGCTATTCTGTGGATTTTTCTTTCACCGGTGGGGGCGCTCTGTAGTTAAGAAAATACGCTAAATAAATCTTGATTTTTTTTTTTTTTTTTTCTCTCTCTCGGGTCTGTTCTGTTTTATTTAGCAAAGTTGTTGCCGTGTTAAAAGGCACTGTTTTAAAAATCTAAATCAGTTTAAGTCCCTTTATGTGCATCCACAGTACAAAAATGTTCGGTGCAAGCAGTAAACAACATTTTTTTTCAACATAGAAAAATGCGGCTTATATTCTAGTGCGGCTTCTGTATCTTTTTTTGTTTGTTTGTTGTTGTTTTTTTTGTTTGTTTTTTTCAAAAAGAGTTGCTGTGGCTTATGTACAGGTGCGCCTTATAGTCTGGGTTAAAAATGAAAATGCTGTTAAAACACAAACCCTAACTGAAACTACAACTTCCGTTCTAAAACTAACTGAAACCAACTATAATTATAGCAAAGATGTCCTTTGATTTTATCATTGTCCGTTAATAAACATAAGATTTCTGTATTCATTTTAAACATATTTATTTATGGATTGCTGTACGTTGGCTATACAGAAGAAGGAAGGTCAGTCATTTGAGAAATGTAGTTTACTTTATTACACAAGATTTTTCTTACCTTTTTTTTAATTTTCATATATTAAAACACACACACACACAATTAAAACCAGTAACAACTATACAAAAAAAAGAAGCATTTTCAAAGAATATAACTAAGAAACCTGCTCTAAAAACTAATAATAATAAACTAACTGAATTATAAAAAAAGGAAAGTTCAGAACAAAATAAAGACTAACTATATTGAAAAATCCCAATCAGTTGAAATCGTGCTTGGACATTGAGTAAAATGTAAATAAAAACAATACACTGATTTCTAAATCCTAAAATATTTAGTGTTGAAACTGATGAATGTTATTGACCCCCCCCCCCCTCTCTTTCTTTCTCTGTATCTCTCAAACATTATCTAATTTTGAATTTGATGCTGGGCGGCACGGTGGCCGACTAGTCAGCACGACAGTGCAGCTGTCATGGGATCACTTCCGGCTCCGGCTTTCTTGTGTGGAGTTTGCATGTTCTCCCTGTGCCTGTGTGGGTTGGCAACCAGTTCAGGGTGTCCCCCGCCTACTGCCCGAAGATAGCTGGGATAGGCTCCAGCACCCCCCGCGACCCTTGTGAGGACAAGCGGTACAGATAATGGATGGATGCAATTTGATGCCTGCAACACATTACCAAAAACGTCAGGACAGGAACATGGTCTCCCTTTTTGAATGGGTGGTCTGGGGGCCTCTGCACAGATATCCCAGGTTACGTCTGTCATTTATTGTGCATGTGAGATTGTGTCAATTCACTTGATTATGTGTGCATGGATGTAGTCACTGTGTTTTGTCCATCCGTCCATGAGCGATACCGAGATTATCATGTTCAAAGCCCCAGATAGCTCTCATCAGACTTCTGGTAAAACGCAGAAACGACTGTGGTCTGGTCACTATTCGATCACAAGTTCATATGATGACGGACAACCATTCATAGCATCAAGTTCAAACTTTCACTGACTGTGAACTTAACCCATGCTGCCTGTATCAAAGTGAGACGAGCGTACCCCTACACCCTCAGTGACCACCGCAATTTGAGGTGAATGTTCTGTGAAACAGCATGGCCAAAATCATAACTGAGTTTTCTTCTGTCTGCTTTTAATTGTAATTTAATAAGTCGATAAATGAATTACATTTGCAATTCATACTCATGACCATTTATTATTATTTGCTGGTGTGTAATGTGAGATTAATTAACATATTCATTAAAAAGGAAGTTTGCAAATAGCTTTTGAAAGGTTGCCATAATGGTTTGGTGTCTTGTGGTCTAACTTTGTTCTGACAATATTTTCACCCCCCGCTGAGCATTAATCTATTTTTGCCGTTGCTGCAGTAATACATGCCTCCTCAAACCATTGCATCATACGGATTTGTCATTGCCCAAGATAAATAAAGTATACGACCAAAGCCTTAATGTGCCCTTGCTATTGATCGTTTTACACAGGAGCAGAAAAAAAAGAAAAGGGAGAAAATAGCAGAGAGGCAGTAGATCAACTCCCATAAGAGTTTGTATTTGTTGTTCACGCCATAAGCATGTCCATAAAAGCATTGGATTGATTCCACACATCCTCCCAGTCCCCTCTATAATATACTCTGACACAGGGACGATTTCTCTAAAGTTAACTTTGTCCACTGTGGTTCTCTGCTAATATTGATGAATGAAGAGTTACGAACACTTAAAGCCATGTCTGATTACATTTTGTTGACCAGTGTTTTTTTTTGTTTTTTTTGCACTATCGTGGGAACGTTCACAGCATTGCATTAAGACTCAAAGTATTGCAGGAAGGTTGACTGTTTGTGCGTTGTATTTGACAGTATCAGTTCATATCTTGCATTCAGAAATGAGATACTTCCTACTTACAATGATTCTTCTGTGTCCAATAATTGAAATCAAATCAGAAACACAAGAACACATTTGGCATGACATCTTGTCTGATCTGAGGTCGGAGACGAGGAGGGTGGCCCGACCGCAGCCACCGCATGCCAGTAAGCGAGCTGCTGCAATTGGAGCTAACCGTCAGCCAGGGTCATGGGTCTCTCGCTTGTGGTATTTCGGTAACAAAGATGATGTGACTTTGGGCCAGAAGATTATTGCTTGTAGCCACATGCAAATATTGGTTTTGCTAAGCAGCAAGTTTAGTGCCGTTTTTAATATGTCAGTTTCTACATCCTGGTCAAGCTTCCTTCATCAGACAGTCTTTTGATAATGATCAGCATTTTTTAAAGAAATTAGTCAATTCAAAGACTGCTTAGGTTGCTGGCAGTGCTAGCCGGTGTGTTCTTTTTCCATTACATTGGTGGTTAATTGAATCTTTAGAGTCATGTGACAGTTTGTTACAAAATGAGATGAGTGAGGCACCTCTGCAAGACGGCTTCATGATACTTCTTACATCCCTTTTAAATGTTAAGCTAGGACTAAATGTTAATAAAGCGTTTATGGCCTGTGTTTGGAGCTGGAACTGCTAAATTCAATTAGAATTCTGATTTAAGGCAGCAGGTAATAGTCCACTTTGGAGGTTCCACTGTAGTTATTGTGTATTCTTGGCTACTCGCCATTCTTATTGTGCAAGAAAAAACTCATGTTTTTTTTTTCTCTCTAACATAAATGCACATGTTCCTCACCACATCCTTAGGAAATCCTTGACTGACTTGTTGGGTGATGAAATAAAGATAAGCGTTCCCATCTAGTGGGTGCTCTAATCAGTCAGTATTTGGGTCAGGTGTATTACTTATTACTGCTTAATATAATCGGCTGACAAATAAAATCAAACAATCAAACGGGATATAAAATGTGAAAATATATTTGGAGAAATTATAATTTGCATAATGCATATGCAATGCAGCCTGTTTGTGTCATTTTTAGGTGGCAAATTTGGGTAGATCAGATCATGATTTTCTGCAAATATACCACTCCAGTAAAACCCAAGAAACTATTTCTTTTTTTTTTTTTCTTTTCTCATTCAGATTTTTTTCTTGTGTGTGTATGGATGTGTGCATATGTTGCAGTCAGCTTGTATATGTATTGCTTGACACCCGTGGATGTGACCCGCCGTGTAGCCACCGTTCATCACTGTCATGGGCAGAGACGCCATCACTGACCTGTGGTGGGTCAGCCAATGTCACCTCGAGCCTTGCGACCTTTTACCATTGCCCTTTGACTCTCACCCTCATCCCCGCCCAGTGACTCTTCACTGCCACTAAATCTGATTTATGATATGATTACATGTCACTTATCCTTTTAAACCAAATATGTCTCCTGTTTTGAAGAAGTGACACGATATTGTCAACATGAATCTTTTGGTACGGTGCATTTGTGTGTGTGGAGTTCAGATGAGGCTTGACATTATCTGTGTCATCATCTCTGTTTCAATGTCAGCAACCAAATGACGATGTCATCGTGTCAAGCGACGTAGAGCGACACGTTACTTCCTCTGACTTTGATTGATTTCATTTAGATAATGATATTAACTGAATTTCTGCTAAAACAGAGATTGGCTGTATTGTTTAGAAAAATAATAGAATGCGAGTGTGGGTGTCGCTGTATGTGAGTTGTCGCGCGTGTGTATGTGTGTTTCGGTGTTTATAAGCAAGCGATGAAGCAGAGGGCCGATCAGTCATACGTAGAGCAAATGGGGCAATCTGGGGCCAGGTGTCAGGGAAGTGATTGATTTTAATGTTGTGATTGCAGTTAATGGCTCTTTAAATTAAATCGAGATTAAACGTCTCTGGCTGCAGTCAGTGCTTGTATGGGCGCTGAGCACGACCACCCCCAGCGTCACTTTTCATCTTGTCCCTCGTCATCTTAGCCACTCACTTTCTTTCCTCAACTTTACCTGAAAAGCTCGCAGAAGAAAGCATGAATAGAGCAGTCAATTTAGGTGAAAATGGATAGAATATTGGTGTTTAAAATCAATTGTTTTTTGTTCGTTTTAATATATGTATGTTGTATTTAATCAGTTGTTATGATATTCTCCCAAATGTATCATTTTTTCAAGTGCAAGGTCAGTCATTTGCATGCATCCAATTGCATTTGCTGCTTTTAACGTCACAATATTTGGACGGCAACTCATAATTGGGTCCATACATCCTCTTAAGGCAGTATGGATTAATTCAAATATGCTAATGTAATTCAATTTGATACAGTTAATCTTGTTCTAATGCAGATTGAAGGATGTGAGGCGCAATCAAATACCTCTTAGCCCTTTAATGTGAAGCTGGGGCTTTTTTTTGTTTGTTTTTTAAATGAAATTAGTCAATTTGTAATTATGTGACCTGGCCCATAATTAGTTTATTCATCACTACAATTAACTCCCCATTAGGAGTATCAGAGAGACTTGCACAGTAAACGAGAGGCTGCGGAAAAGAGACTTATTTATCCATTTAAGAACTAGAACACTCACAGCATCAATTTGTCCCTCATTTAATAACCAGCTTCATGGTGAATCATGTGGTGTTTGGAGAAAGATCTTTAGACTTGTGATTGGATAATTAACTCAAGACGGGTGGGACCTGATCAAACAGCTGTTGTATCCCAGATGTCCACACGCTGCATGTAACTTTTTTTTGCCCATTATTGATAAATGTGCTTATTGTTTCCTAAAAACATTTATGAGTACACTGCTTTTTGTCAGTGAACTCAAAATATGCATTCCTCTAAAAGAACATCATATTATCACCAACATCCGAGTTGAAGATTTGTTGCGTTTACAATGTAGATGAAAGAGAAAGAAAGAAAAGAAAAATCATAAATTACTGCCGGAAATCAAGGTGAAGTATATTTCGGGAGGTCCTTTTGTCTTTAGTTTTTGGATATAACGTGAAATACATGTGTTGTATTGACATGACCCTCATTTTAATGTAATATCGCATGTAATATCCAATGTGTAATAAGAACATTTGTCAAGCAACATTTTTCACAACTATTATTTGAAGATTTGGTAATTTAAATATTGCAGTTATGAATGAGTATATTTGTCTTTATAGCGATATGTTGTTTGGATGGCCGAGTGGTCTAAAGCGCCGCGTTCAGGACCCAGTCTCCCCAGGAGGCCTGGGTTCGAATCTCGAATTTCCCCATTGTGGGACTAATAAAGGGAATATTATTATTATTATTATTATTTATTTGCAATTTATATAGTCTGATCTAGAAACTCTTTCCAGAGCATCATCAGAATTCATATATCTTCTCTAAAATCCTTGTGTAATCATTTCTATGTAGACAACATTGTATTGTTAAAGACTTAATGATAGCTTTGATAAACATGTTTATATAAAACGTACCACATGAGCATTTTACCACGTCAATGATTCTGAAGTGTGCTACATGGGCTCCCTGTAGTGGCACGTTAAAGAATCTCTGCTTTTTTACAGTTCAGTTGTATTTAACTTTTCCATTTAAATCTGTGCAATGCATTTTAACATATACTTGACTTTTATTTAACAGCATTGATACTATTTAAACTGTGCATATTTACAAAGAAGTTGTGAACAACCCAGGCGGAGATATGTTCAGATTGTAATTAGAACTTGGAGGGACATGTGGTGGTGGACTTTGCCAAAAGGATGGAAATGGCTATAGCAAACACTTTCATTCGAAGATACTGGATCCTAGGGTGACCCAAACAAGCGGATGTGTCATCTTGCGCAGACAATGTCATATGAAGGAGGTTACTGACGATAAGGTAGGGGTGTGGGAACATTTGTTAGTCAGCATAGGATGGTGGTGTATTAGATAACTCCTGTTGGGGGGTGAGGACTGGAGAAGAAGAAGACAAAGACAGAGCAACTAACTATGGTGGAAGCTGACATAGGATTTAATACCCCGGAAGAGTGCAACAGATGTATTATTGCCTTGAGGATGTTGATGGAAAAGTACAGAGAACATCAGAAGTTGCTACATTGTGTCTTGGCTGCCAGGATGGCCGAGTGGTCTGAGGCGCCGCGTTCAGGACCCAGTCTCCCCAGGAGGCCTGGGTTCGAATCTCGAATTTCCCCATTGTGGGACTAATAAAGGGAATATTATTATTATTAGATACAGAGAAAACCTGTGACAGGGTGGAGAGAGTAACTGTGGTAATGCATGTCTGCTTAAGTCTGTAGTACCATATAAGTACATTAGAATAGTACACAAGATGTATGAGAGTAGCAGAACAGTGATGAAGTTTTTGTACATGTGACAGAGAAGTTTATGTGGAGATGGGACTGCATCAGTGATCAGCTCTATGTCCCTTGCTCTTTGCAATATTGCTAGATAGGGTGAAGATGAGGTTGGACTGGAATCCCTATAGACCATGATGTTCGCAGCTGATATTGTGGCTTGCAGTGAAACCAGATAGTAGGTGGGAGAACATTTAAAAAGCTGGACGTTGAAGAGAGAGGAATGAAGATTAGCAGAAGTAAGACAGAAGTTACAGTCAAGCCTTAATTTTGTGCTTGGCTGAAGGTGAAGGTGGCAGTAAGACAATTCAGTGGCACTGAACACAAAAGGAAGTAGAGTTGCAGGTAGCAGAAATTAATTCATATTATTTTATTAGAAATGAGCTCATCAGAGGGACAGCCAACTTTAGATGTTTTGAGGACAAATTTAGAAAGAGCAGACTTCAATAGTTTGAACACATCTAGAGTAGAGATAGAATGTGTAAATGGCGATAGGGATGGAGCAATCAGGCATGAGAGTTATAGGAAGACTTGAGAGCAGTTTGTCTAAGCAGTAAAGGATTCCAAGCTGTTGTGAAGCCGAAAGAAGAAGAAGAAGAAAGCATTCAACCTCCATCTCATTTATGACACTTTGGCCTACGATGCAGCAGTATTTTAATGTTAGTCAGGATAGTGGTACTTGGTGGGCTAATTGACACTTTTTTTAGGTGCTACTAGGTGCCAAAATGTGAGTACCGCTGCATTGCATAATTTCAAGTGTTTTGTGCTTTACAGTGCAAGTGGTCCAGAAAGGGATTCATCAGAACGCGATGGGCCCTACCTGACTGGTGAGTCTTTTTTTTTTCGTTTTGGTTTTATTTATTTCTTTTGTTTTTCATAGATCTCAACTCAACTCAACTGTATTAATAAAGCACTGTAAGACAACCACTGGTGTATACAATATGCTGTACATGGAGCAAAATTAAGTCATACAACAACAAACAATAATGAAAATTAATAATGAAAACAGTAAAAGCACAAATGGGTTTTAAGAGGTATTTTAAAGATGGGAAGCTTGGGACCTTGCCTAACGTTTAGTGGGAGGTCGTTCCATAGTCAGGGAGCGGCAACGGAAAAGGCTCGATCCCCTCTGAGCCTTCGCTTGGTCCTTGGTACCTCTAATAGCTACCGGGCAGGTGCGTAAGGGTGGAGGAGTCAGTAAGGTAAGGTAGAGCAGGACCATTTAAAGATTTGAAAACAAATAATATAATCTTAAAAAGAACTCTAAAATGTACAGTGAGCCTGTGAAGGGATGCCAGAGTAGGGCTGGGCGATATGACCTCAAATCCATATCGCGAGAAATTGAGCAATTTTACCTCGATAACGATAAATGCACTATAAATTCCCCCCGTGGACTAAAATCTAAATAAATGCAGGAAATGCATGTTGACCAACTGGTACACATTACTTTCAATGAAAAATAAAAGTACAAAAATTATTTGTATAAACATTCCAAATAGCTTGCTTTGCATGACTTCAACAATGTCACAAAGAAAAGGGGTACCTCTTGCAAAATCTTTTTCTGCAAATAGATTGCGCCAAGATGCTGTCATGATGTAAATAATGCCAAACAAAAAAAAATGCTAAATAAAATGAAAGAAAATGTCAATGCAAGACAAATAAACAAGTGTGCATCATCGGGGAAAATGTACCGTCTCGAGTACTCTGGTGCGCAGTCGCCACTTGTCGTCTATGTAATGCACAGTCAGGCTCAATCAGGGATCCATGTTGCGACCCGACCACAAGTCGGATGTAGATGCAAAATGCTTGACATGTCTAAGCTCCCGGCCCGATGTTGTCCATATCGGGAAATACGGCTTTCATGAAGCATTTAAATCCTGTGAGCGCCACTGTAACTAGAGGAGCTATATCTGTGCTAGGCTATCGCGTCCATCTCTGAGACGTTCTCTCGTATGGTGTCGCCTCCGTTAATGGGCTGTTGTCACTTGTCGAACCTTGCTTCTCACTTTGAACTTTCAGCAAAGCATAGTTGTGTTGTGGGTGATGAAAAAGCTTCTGGATTTGAATCGCCAGCTACGACAGCGACGTCTGTTTTCTTTCTCGATCAGGCGGGTGGAGTCACGTGACTAGAAGCGCTGTAGCGGTCTTAAAGGGGCGCGAACATTGCCGCAGACAGAAAAGGCTTTTCTTTTTTTTTTTTTTAAACATGGAATTTACCGACATGGGCAAAATGATTTCGGTCATCGTAATAAATTTCGGTAACGGTAAATTTTCGGTTTATCGCCCAGCCCTATGCCAGAGTAGGACTTATGTGCTCCCTCTTATGAGTACCGGTCATGAGGCAAGCAGCAGGTTTTTTGATCAACTGGAGACGCTTGATGGAGGATTGACTGACTGAAAATTTGACATCACATTTTGACCAAGGCCAGGTTTTTGAACAAGGGTTGTTGACACCAAAAGACTGCCCGCTGTTGATAATGACCAAGACCGATTTACCAATACTTGCAAGAACCACCTTCAAGAAATGTGGAGGAGCAGAGTCACAAGGGGAGCCAAATGGCTTCAGTCTGGCAAACCAAATCCTCTAAAATGTCAAAGTAACCATTTCCAAATAATTTAACACTGCTGAACACGGAACATGCACAGAGACGTCAACTGTGGTGTTTGAAACAAGATTACTAGCTGTAGAAATAGTTATCAATGAAAAACTGCAGCAGTCTCTTGCGCATTTCAGGAGAAGACTCTGAGCATATAAACATTTTGGGGGCACGGCTGCTAAGTCAGCATCTGTTAAGAATCCGGTGAGGTAGGTGTTACAAACACATACTCATGCACTGTTGGCGTGTGTCCTTTATATTAGTTAGGTTTAGGCTAGGTTACAATGGTAACATCCGAGCACTCACCATTTAGGCATGACAAAGCGATTTCCATTCAGTGCAATTGTTACACGAACGTAAAAGTTTGGGTATTCTTGGCTTAAGTGGTTATGTCTCGCAACTGGGGAAGGATGAGGGATGAAGTGCAACGTCGTTGCACAATGCACGTCGTCACACGTGCGAGCTTGGCAAAAATAGAATACAGTACCGCGCATCTCATGTCACCAAAGTTTTGTTGCCCAAGGGCATGTTCCAGCCTTGTTGCTTTCCGGAAGTTTTCTTTTAATCAAAGTAATTGGTCATTTAGTGCTTAATACTGATTTGTTCAAATTATTTATTTAATTTTTTTAATTCTTGTTCTTTAATGTATTTATTTTACATTAATTTTATTGTCGTTGCAAGACAAGTACATTTATTAATAAAAACATGCAGTAACATGCAGAAGACTCGTAAGGTACCGGATCAATAAGCAGTACCCGTCAGATTAGTACTATCGTTAAAATTGTATTAGTAATCATCCCGAGATGTCTTCCACTTCACAAAGAAAAGCTGCGTTTGACTGTGCAGGCAAGAGAGTTAGTTGCATAGCTGCATCCTCTCCGGGGAAGCAGGTGGGGATTTGATTAGACATAATCATGTTAGTCAAGGAGTTGTATATGACAGATGACACAAAACATTACATGCAATTGAACCTGTGTGGGAGGAATGCAAATGCCAGCTTCAAGTTTGCAAGAGCAGAATATGTGGGTGGAAGGGCGGGTCGGGGTGAGTGGTAATCTAATAAAGGTATGACATGAGAACTAAAGAGTTGAAACGGTATGCATTTAATAGGGGCATGATGTTTGACAAGCGCTGCCGGCAGAACGAGAGAGTGACTGGTGAAGTGATTGCGATAAAGCAGGACATGCATGCATCATTTTGTTTCACAGGAAAGCCCATGAGATAAGAGCAACTCTAACACAAACAAACACAGCAGATTGATACGATCAGCGGGGATATATTCATCACGATGCATTGAGCTATCGCCTCCATCCTGACATGACAAACTGAGTGAAAGCAGATTAGCCACTTATTTGTGCCTCCACTGCTGAGGATTCTTACGATACAAGAGGGTGTTAAAATAGTCCAGTGCAACATTTAAGGTTGATCACAATAAAGTCCACGGCATTGATCGGACAACTTTGGATTTAAAAAAAAATTCTTACAGAAAGTATTAACTGGAATGATTCAAATAACACCAGTGTAACTGTTTACCATTCACCTCCAGCCCAGGTAAAATAAACATAATTTTTGGCGTCTATATCCGTCAATGGGACTGAATGAGTTAATTAATGATTGTGACGTTTAAACATTATGAAGTAACACAAGTGTAAAGAGAAGTTTGGCAAAAATACTGGGACGCTACTGACGTCATACTGCTTTGATTGAGTCACATATTTCTTCTCTTGAGTAGGTCAGAACCCCTTGTGAGGCTATTCCCTTCTTAAGGCTAAGTCGGGTCATGTTTGATTGAATTCTTTAATTTGAACATGTGAGAATGACATAACATGCAAAAGAACAACAAAGCAGACAGGATTCAAGTGGAATAATGAAGGTAACTTGTACATATTCGAAAAGTAGTAAAAAGCGGTCAGACTCATTTACATCTATCTCTAAGTCCTTATAATCCTCTAATGTTACTTCACCAATATAGTCCTGAAGTAATATAATAAAAATAAATATCAAAAAAATATTACTCTATACACATCCTTATTCCTGTATACAGTCAAGCCCGGGCTTAAATATTTGTTAAAACAATTACACACAATCAGTAACTACCGCAAACAAAACTAAAACAACCAGAAAAATCAAACACTTGTTATATAATTAGTGCTGTCTAGTGAATACAATTTTTAACGAATCAATCACAAAAAATATTCATGATGAATTGAAATCAATCACATTTTTCAACGACTATTTTTTTGTGACGCTTGTAACGGATATTTACTTGAATCATATCTTGGAATTAATGCCAAATAACTAAATGTGAAGTATATATAATTCAAAGTCTGTTCTAATAGCTGTATTTGACTCTTGAATATCTTCTAAATGGAGTCATGTTTACAGGTATTTTTCGGCAGTGTTGTTAATTTGAGAAGGGTGTTTTGTTCAGAGATGTACTAGAGATGTACACCTAATATGGTACAATATTTGCAAAGTAAAGTATGCAAATTATTTTTGAAGTTAACCAAACTGTGTTAATTCAGTTAAAATTTTAAACTGCGTTAAAAAAATGAATTAATCTCCGGAGCTTTAATTTTGACAGCCCTTTACATTTTAGTGTCCCATATATTAATAATAGAAATAATAATAATAATTCCAAGCCATGATGACATTGTGTGACATTATTTCAAGGTATGTTTTTGTCGGAAGTTTTCTCAAACCATATTTTTGTTTTGTTTTAATTCTCAGTTGTATTGACCTGGTAAACATCCACCTTTTCCACGATGCTTCCAATCTGGTGGCCTGGGAGAAGAGTCCTTCAGTCTACTCTGGAACTCGACAGAAGGCACTGGGCTACGTTTTAGACAGGTACATTTCCATTAATGACCCTGTTTTGTTTTTGCTTGTATATTGAATCCATACGTGTAATCTTGCGACATTCCTAAGCACTCATGATTATGTTCACAGAATTGATACGAGAGTCCTCTACATATAGTAACTGCTGTCCTCTACCTGCTAGGTTATTTCTCATATAAATGGCATCAAAATGCACAACATGTCCTCCTGTCGTATATGGGTGACATAGTTGAATTATGGGACACGTTTTATTTACACCATTCTCTCTTTGATGAAAGAATGGCCCACCTTTTAATGGACAAGGATGTTTTCCTGCATTTTTATTATGCCCTTACTTAACTGGATTTACTGGAATGATGAAGATTCTATTTTGATTGAATCCTCCACTTTTATTATGGTTTTACAGCAGTTTTTTTTCCTCCACTGTCAGCTTGTAAATTGATGTAAATAGTTGAGTGTCAGACTTATAGTCAGGTGGCAGAAGGGTCTGAATGAAAATTCACTTGGCTGAGTGGCGTTTTCCACGCTCCCTGCTTTTAAAATCCTCACGTTTAACCTTGCTGTTACTTCTGGGTCAAATCGTTTAATTTAAAACTTCTTTTTATCTGCTCGGGCATCAGTGGTGTGAAGGAACGATGGGGATGTTTTACATGATCCGGACAGCTTGTTATATAGGCATCCCAGGCTAGGTTGTTGAGGGTACCTCGCCTCAGTCGTTCACTTTAGGGGAACCTGTCGTGCGCAGATCCGGAGCACCCGAGTGAGAAAAAAAGCTGGCAGTGCAGAAGGAAGGGAGGAGGAGCACAAAAAGGGTCCTTGGGCTCTGTAAAGGGCAATAAATAATGGGTCGGTCCTTTCACAGAGGCTGCTAACCTTTTGGCAGCCACCAGCAAACTCCATTATCCTCTGCTGATCTGGGAGGACAATGTGCCCGGGCTGGTCTTTGAATGAAGTCCTACCACCAACAGTGTTCCCATTCAGTGGCTGGTTGGGAACCATCTTTTTGACTATTGTCCTAAATGTGACTCCCTACCCCCAGAAAGCAGAGCAGGAAAAGGGACAGGGGGAATATCCAAAGCCAATCCCCCCTTCCTCTCCTCTTCTCTCCTCTCCTCTCCTCTTCTCTCCTCTCTCTTGCCTCTCTGAGCTAAAATCTCTCAGTGCCGGATAAGTGGAGAAGGAAAAGGGGGCTGCGGAACACACCAGCAGCTGAGCTCCACAAGGAGTCATTACAGGAGTCAAACATAGAGAGGACAGATCTGTGCTACTGGGCATCAAACCTCAGCTAACACTTTATCTGGGGCCCAGGCTGTATAATGCAGCTTACAGCCCATTGAGAACTGATCTGATAAGCCTTTTCCTCAGTGCCTCTTTTAACAGCTAAACGGTGTTTATCTCCAAAGTGCTTCAAGGCCTCAGGGGAACAATGCTGAGAAGGAACCGAGTTTTGCCAGCCAGACCTCAATGTTGCGACGCATTCAAAACACACAGCTCTGTAGCTTGTGCGGTAGAGCAACGCTTCTACAAGCAGGAGAAGCAATATTTATTAACTACTTGTTGCAAGATCTAAACATTTTACACAATAGGTATTAAATATATATTTTGCCGGCATTTTTGTTAAATATAGGACATGTTTCTGCACTTACCTAAATGGTGTTACTAACCCCAAGAGAAATGTACTTTTAGTTTTTTCCACTTTCCCTTGAAGAAAATGTTTATTGTATGTTGGAGTTTGTTTCTTTTTCCACATCTATTCAGAGTGCTCAGGCGTATTCTTCGGAGAACAGTTTTACATTACAACTGTGAAATCCTGCCATAAAAGCTCCTTTCGTGGCACGCCATTATTTTCACACAAATATAGTCCATTGTCACAATGCTGAAGTTAATTTGATCAACATTGAGGACATTTACCGTTTTTGTTCGCTGAAAAGGCTTGTTTCATGCTCATTTTCAGACCATTGAAAGGCAGTGATTGGCAGAAAAATAATGTTGCCTTTAACAATTCAAAGCAATTAGTTTCCCATGGGGAGGCAGTGGGCCACACTGGCTACCACACAGCGATGCTTTGTCATTTTATGGACGGTCATCAGTCAACTGTCAACCGGTCTCAAAGAGCCCTACAACCTAAATGTTTCCCTTTCGGCTTTTCCCAGAACAACAGGCTGAAAGAGCACAGAGAGGCCGGCTAGTCTTCAGCCAATAGACATTTGGAGCAGCAAGAGGGTGGACTGGATAATCACAGGGGGGATCCTCTATAAAGCCAGGGCACATTTATTAAAATGACTAGTGGGTGGGTGTGTTCATGTATGTATTATACAAAATGTTTTGACAATACTACAATGTATACGTATTTATGTATGATATTTACACATCGATTCTATTTCCCAAAAGCTGTAATTGACAAATAATTCTCTCCTGTATCAAAAGCAGAGCCAATTTATTTTATTGTACTATAATTAGATATATAGTATAATTTTGTTTATGAGGTTCTATGACTGTG